>NC_077231.1:314034111-314171611 GCF_027887165.1 Monodelphis domestica
GACTTTTTCATCATCTCCTTCCAAGGGAGCTTTTTTTCATGCCAAATGGAATCATCTGCCCTTGGGTTTCTTTCAAACTTGGCCCTTCCAATCCAGGAATCACATGTAGGACAATGATGGGGAGAATGTGGGAAGCTGAGATTAAAGTCTCACAATCGCCTTGAGAGGAAGGAGCCACGCAGGAGGTTCTCATGCTGGTGAAATTCTTCTTATCTCGAGTTTCCTCCTCCCTGCTGGTGTTTCGGGAGGAGAGGAGGTCCCGAGACTCCTTCTCACGGCTTTATTGGCAGCCTCCAATCAGCCTCAATGTTGTTGTGGAAATGAAAGATGATACTGAAGAAATGGGCTGGTTGTCAGGGAGTTGTGTTGTCTGTGCTGAATCGTGGTCCCGATTTATTTTTAAAGGAGAATTTCAACAAGGGAGACAACATGGCGCAATGCTATTTAATAACAACAAGAGCAATAATAATGGCTTGCATTGAGATTTGCAAAGCCTATTAGGGAGACATTAGTTCATTTGGTCCTCACCATAACCCTTGAAGGAGGTGCTGTTAGTATTCCCATTTTACAGATGTGTCAACTGAGGCTTAGAGAATTTGTATGACTTACTCAAGATCCTACAGTTGGTAAATAACCAAGAGAGATTTTGAATACAGATATTCCTGATCTAGTCCAATACTTTATCTACTATATCATGTTGCCCCTCAGAGAGGCAGGAAATCCTAAGTTCTGTTTTGACCCAATGGGTGACTCTGGGCAATTCCTGTACTTTCAGTGCCCCCAGGTAGTAAGTTTCCAAGATTAGTAATGGTGGATCTGCATTGCTGGAGGGAATTTCCACTCTGGAACCATCCTATTGCTAATGAAATTATTTGGGGGGGGGGGGGAATTGCAGCCCAGAAGGAATAAGGAGATTGTCCATGGTCCCGTGGGTAATAAGCAGCAAAGCCAATATTTGAACCCACATGCTCTGATTCCAACCTATGCTCTTTCCACCACACCCTAAGGGCTTATGACCTTGTGAATTTTTCCTAACCCTGCTGGTACCAAATTCTCCTGCCTCAGTGATAGATGGCCCAGAATGCTTGTCTTCTCATGAATCGCCATGATCTGCTCTGCGCCATGGCAATTGTTTGCTCTAAGTCTCCTTTCTTTTGTGGAACTGCTCCTTCCATTCCACCCCAACCCAGCCCCTCTCTCCTCACTCATCTCCCCAGCACACCTCCTGTATCCCTGCAGAGTGAAGGGGCAAAATTCTTCCCCCATCCACAGCCTAGTGACCCATTCCTCTTCTGTGTGTGTGTGTGTGTGTGTGTGTGTGTGTGTGTGTGTGTGTGTGTGTGTGTGTAAGCCAGAGAGAACAATGGGAGTATTCAGGCTTTGCTATCATCTAAAATGGACATTTTCTTCATTTTAAATTTGTGGTTTGGAAAAGGAGAAAATCACAGGACCGGCCCCATCCAGGAGTAATTGGTGATGGATGGAGCAGATGTTCTCTCAATTTCCCCTCGCGCTTCCACTGGGGCATGGTGAAAATTGCACTCCCCCCCCCCCCAATCCCATGACACTGTTTATTATAATTAGAGACATTAAGTCCAAATGATGAGCCGGGGTTCCTGGGTATGCGTTATGCGTGCTCTAACCCAGAGAGCCCGCAGGAGCCGTCTTTGTGTGGCTGGCGAGGTTCAGGCGAGCAGGAAGCCCAATCACCGTGGCTCCAGGAGGATCTGGAATTGCAGAAAAGAAGAGGAAAAAGTGGAATAACCTCGTAGCCAGCTGCCGAAGGAGGCCCATGAAGCTGCGAAGGGCTATGGATCAGCAGCAGAAAAAGCTACTGACCAGTCTGGACATTCAAAGGATGAGAGGCTTGTCCCCAACTTCCCTTAGCTTCTGGGAGTCCTCGGAGCGCCTCCTTCAGTGTGCTCTTCAATGAGAGTATTCCATGCTCCTGTTTCCATTCCATTGGACAGCCATTCAGGAAGAGGGGATGGCTTGCCAGGTGCTGTCCGAGGGGCGGGGAATAGAAGGCAAATCCCACCCCTTCTCTGCCCTCAGGGATTTTCTACCCACTGGCTTGGGGTGGGGATGGGGTGGGATGTGCATTCAGGTAGGTACAAAAACTGTACGTTCATTTCAAGAGGGAGAGTGAGGACTGTTGGCTCAGGAAAGGTCCAATCCAGCCAAGTTCCAAAAAGAACTTGCCAGGTGCCAGGCACGGTGCTAAGCGCCAAGTTACAAAGAGAAGCAAAAGGAAAGCCAACTGCTGCCTTCAGAGGATTGATATTCTAAAGGAAGAAGAAAGCTGGGAGGAAAGCTGAGGGAGAGAGAGTATGGCTGGTCTACACAGTCCCTCAACATGGGGGTTCCTGGTGGAACTAACCAATCAGAGGAAGGACCCGCAGAGGTGGAGGGACTTTCCAGAATGAGATGGCTGCCTCTTGATGAAGCAGAATGGAGGGAGGATTCAGGAGAGTCAGAGGTGGGGCCTAGAATGGAAGGAAGGAAGATGAGTAAACTGAGGCTTATTCAGAGTCAAACAGCTAAAAGTGCCCATGACCTCTTTGGAGGTCTTCCAATGGGGCTTGGGTCACTATTTGTGTTGTCTGGGGAGTCCTTTGGGTATGAATTGGGCTTCGTGGTTGCCAAAATCTCTTCTAGTTCTCCAATTCTGGGAATGTGGGGCCAGGTCTTTGGACTTCAAGGCCAGCCCATTATCCACTAGTATCCAAGGAAATAGTCTAAAGTGATACATGTTCCTCTTACTACCTTGGATTGGGAGACATTGTGTGTGTATATATATATGTATATGTAGGGAACTTTGGGTCACTTTCCTGGGTCTTTATTTCCTCATCTGTGAAATGAAAGCATTGGCCTTGGTGGCCCAAAATGGCCCCTCCAGCTCTAAGATAATGATCCCCAGTGAGAGATGGAGGACAAAACCTAAGCCCTGCATACCCTGGCTCTCAGGAAGGGTGAAGCGTGCCACAGGGCAGCCACCCTCCGTCTGTGCCATCTCCTGGCTGGCTTTGAGAAACTTTGCTGGAGATAAGAGAAGGTTTGCATGTTTCCTTTGGGGGTCTGAGGAGGGAAATGTAGGAAGCCAATTCTCTGAGATCCAAGAAATGGCTTCTAGCATCCAGGCTCCAGGGACCAGATTTGTTTTGTGGGAACTGAATGAGCCTAGGGGGACCCCATGCTGCCAATTCCATATTCGTCCTCTACTGAAGGTCAAATTAAAGTTAATGAACCTTTACCCACCAGAGAGCTGAGAGCCATGGC
The DNA here is from genome assembly GCF_027887165.1 of Monodelphis domestica. Lineage (NCBI taxonomy): Eukaryota > Metazoa > Chordata > Mammalia > Didelphimorphia > Didelphidae > Monodelphis > Monodelphis domestica. The sequence goes on from NC_077231.1 coordinate 314,037,391, forward strand.
ATGTAACGAATTCTTAACATGAGAGAGAGAGAGAGGGAGAGAGAGAGAGAGAGAGAGAGAGAGAGAGAGAGAGAGAGAGAGAGAGAGAGAGAGAGAGAGAGAGAGAGAGAGAGAGAGAGAGGGAGGGAGAGAGGGAGGGAGGGAGGGAGGGAGGGAGAGAGAGAGAGAGAGAGAGAGAGAGAGAGAGAGAGAGAGAGAGAGAGAGGGAGGGAGGGAGAGAGAGGAGGGGAGGAGAAAAGGAGGGAGGGAGGGAAGGAATCATGCCAGGACATGACTTCTGGGGCTCCCTGGCTTGCCATCTTCCCCCTCTCTTCTTGTCTCACTCAGTGCCCCTGCTGTGTGCCAGCCCTCCAAATCAGAAGTCCATAATGCAATCAGAAACCTCCTTAATGGTTTAGAGTTTGCCTTTGTTTCTTTAATTAGCTGATTGTGGCAGCTAATATAGGCTGGCTGGTATAGCCTCAGAGGCAGATTCTTCCTGGGGGCCTGCCATTGCTGCCTGGAATTCTTTGGGTTCATCAGAAGCCAGATGCCTGGTATAGTCTGGGAAACGGAATCCAAGCCCTGTGCTTAGGAGGGACAATGTGGCATTTCTCTCCTGAACTCATTTGGAGCATTTGGGGCTCTGGGCATGACTTCATGTTCTTGGGGGGCAGATTAGACCAAACGGGCTCGTTTCTCCTCTTTGGGTTCATCCTCATGTTATCTCTTGCCTCCATCCCACTTTTCTCCACTCACAGAGTGGGTGCTCTAGTTATGGCCCCCCTGCCTCCACTTCTCCATTCCCAAGGAATCTCCCAGTTTCCAGCCTCTCCTTTCCCAGATCTCCCCATGGCATTCTTCTGAGTTAATATTCCTAATGGATAGATCTGCCTGGTCACAGCCCCACAGTTTCAGGGGTTCCCTCTTACCTCTAGGAAAAGGCATAGCCTGAGGTGCCCATGTACAGCCACCTCCAATACGGTTTCTCCCTATTTTCCCAGCCTTATTCCTGATCACTCCCTGTTCATACTCTACTCCTTCTAGCTAGCTAACCGCTCCCTATACAAAATGACCTTTCATTTCCCTCCTTTGCACCTTTGTATAGCTCATTCTCCATCATGGGATTGCCATCTCTTCTTCCCTCCATCTCTTCACATCCTAACCTCCTCTGTGGCTCAGCTCAGGGGTTGCCTTGTGCCCAGGTACTTGGCTTCTTTCCCATTTGAAAGCGCTGTTTTGGGTTACCTGCGTTTTGTCCTCGTCTCTGGATTTACTTTATCCCGGCAGTTCTCCCTCTTTGGAGCACTTGCAGCCGCCTCCCTGACCGCAGTCTGGCAGGGTGGGGGACTCAATCATTACCCTTCATGGATAGATGAAGAAACTCGGGCTCTCAAGGGGAGCAAAGGCCATGCTAGCCAGGATCAGAGTCGCTGGCCCCGAGCACCCGTCGCTGAGCCGGCCGGGGTCCTGGACAGTGCAAGGCTCCAGAGCCTGAAGGACTTCTCTAGCACCCTAATCCGTGAACAAAAATGGGGCCTGATAGGAGTAAAATAACTGGGGAGGGGCTTGGGGGTCCCCTCGCCTGGAAGGGGCTGGAGTCAATGGTGGAGTGGGAGCCAAGCCCCACTGGGAAGATGAATTCTCTGAGGTGGTGGGGAGGAAGCAGCAAGCCTTCCCTTTGGATCCATTGATTATTCAATTAACAGGCATGGCCAGGTCCCAGGAGGAAGGGAGAGACTCGGGGAGACGTGTTGGAAGAAAATCGCTTTGGGCAGCAGCTGAAAGCCAGATTGGAGCCACTCAGTTTCCATTCAAGGCTCCGTTGGCAAAAGCAGTGCTGGGGGATGAGGGTCTTCCTCCCCAGAGAGATGTGAGACAGGGAGCCTAGCAAGGAGCCCAGCATCATCATCTGGGTGAGAGGGGATGAAGGCCCCAGCTAGGGGATGGCCAGGCAAGGCGAGATCAAGAGAGACGTTATGGCAGGGGAATGGACGAGGGCTGGTGACCCACTGGACATGAGGGGGAAGAAGAAACGGAAGAGGTGAAGATGTTAGGAGAATGCCGGGTCTGGGAGCCTGAGGGGCTTCCTCAGAGAACATACTATGGGAGAGCTTTTGGGGGGAATAATTTTGGGGGGACATTTACCCTGAGGCTGACCTATCTCCTCCATATTTTATTTTATCATCATCTTCTTTTCCAACGATCTCCTCTCCTCTCCTGTGTAGCACCTTCTCCCTTGCAACAATGATTTTAAAAGAATTCATGGGGGCAGTTAGGTGGCTCAGTGGATAGAGATGGGAGGTCCTGGGTTCCAATCTGGCCTCAGACACTTCCCAGCTGGGTGACCCTGGGCAAGTCCCTTAACCCCCATTGCCTAGCCCTTACCATTCTTCTGCCTTAGAACCAATACACAGTATTGATTCTAAGATAAAAAGGTGAAGGCTAAAAAAAGAAGAAAAGAAAAAGAACGACAAAGGGCAGCAAAACCAACCAATGGCCTTGGCTTAGCACAGCTCTCAAGGAGACTCTGGGCTTTTTGTCTGTTGTTCTTCTATCCTCTGTCCTCTGTGTTTTTTAACTGGGCAGATGCTTAAAAAGAGAAATGATTCCTTCTAGAGATGAGCACTCTGTGACTGCATTGTTGAGTATAGAAGAAGAACATTTTCATCTCAAGGACTCAACATCCATTTCCAATATCAGCTGCTTTTCAGGTCTCTTGCATTATCATCCCACTTTCACTGATGGAATAAGTGAGGTACCAGACTTCAGTTTACCTCTCCTAATATTTATGAAGAGCTCACTTTTGTTTAGTCATTCAACAAACACAGAGGAAACTAAAAGGGGGGTGGTGGGCCTTATTGGCTTTCTGACTTGCACTTTCCAAAGAAATATAGCTTTAAGAGATTTGGGGCTGGAAGCTCTTAGTGAGAGTCAATGAATTGGGCTTTGAAGTCCCAGAAGTTTTCCCTCTGGTTAACAAAATGGCATCCACTGATGGTCTTCTCCAGTACTTTCCCTGGTGGGGGTGTGGAGGTGTCCCTGGCATTCTCTCACCCTGGATCAGAGCTGTTTAGACACAAAGCCTTGGCTTCCTCCTTGAGTGGGTTTATCCCCTCCACTTGGAACTCCATCCTGGGGCTGAGCTCCATTGGCTGGCCAAGCTGCCCCTTGTTGACGTTTTCAGGCTGTCCACCCTGGATGTCTCGCCATCCTCATTGCTGCTGCCCCTTCTGCCTTGCTCTCTCTAGGGGAGCAGTCAGGAAGTCCATTTCAGGCAGACGTGACACTTCATTGTCCTGAATGGGAAGCTGTTCCCCATTCCTAGGACTTCTCAACCCTCAAAATCCTTTGTGGGTCCACACTCCCCATGTGTGCAGGTTTCCCCTACTGGCATGTAAGCTCCTTGAGGGCAGGGGCTATCTCCCTCTTGTATTTGTAGCCTGTGTCTGCAGCACGGTGCTTGGCACATAGCAGGTGGTTAATACAAGCATGTTCATTCATTCATTCATTCATTCATTCATTCATCCATCCATCCATCCATCCATCCATCCATCCATCCATCCATCCATCCATCCATCCATCCATTCATTCATTCATTCATTCATTCATTCATTCATTCATTCATTTATTCATTGTCATAGGCTAGAACAGCAGAGTCCTGGCCATGGTGGGTCCTACCCCGTTGGTATGACTTTGAGGAGGAGCCAGTAGCATCTCCTATGCCAGGCTCTGAGGGTGCCATCCCTGACAGAATGAAAAACAGAAATGCAGCCGCCCAGGCTCAGGCGCCTCCACCCTCCTGCAGGACAAATATGAGTAGAAGGTCTCATTATTGGAAAGAGATGCACAGAGTAATTGGGGAGACGGGGAAGAGTCCCACCAATTGTCAGAGGTCAGAAAGGAGAACTTGAAGAGGGAGACTGTTCCAAAGCCCGGAGGCCACCCCTTCAAAGACTTAGATTTGGAGATGGGACGTTGTGGGGAACACAAATCAGACTGTTTGGGGGCACCTGGAATGTGTGAGAAGAGGCATTCTGCAGCAGTTAAAGAACACATATTTTGGAGTCAGGGGACATGAGTTCAGATCCTGCTTCTGTGATGTTCAGAAAGTTATTCTCTGAGCTTCCGTTTAAAAGAGGGTCTTAGACAGGGTGACCTGTGGTCTTGTGAACCAGGAATGCAGGATCCATCCGGAAAGGGAGCTCATGCTAAGTGCCTCACAGAGGACTCTGCTTTTCCTCTTCCTAGCCATAGGAACTCTTGGCCAAAGAGAAGCCTAGGTGAGGGAGAGGATTCCCTCTGCAGTTTGTCCTTTATTTTGGATCTCAGCACCTGTCCTATACTGCGAGGTCTCTACCAGTTCAAAGAATGAATCCTTCCCTAAAGTCGTCCCATGGATTCGAATTCAAAGTTAAAATGATGAACAATGTGGCCGCTGGTTTCAGCCCAATGGAAACTTGGAGTCTGAATTAAAATCATGCGACCGCTTCACAGGATTCATTTCTTGCCCTCCTTGGGACTGAGCTAGGGTTGCAAGAATGCTCTTTTGGAGTCTGAAGATCTGAGTTCCAATCCTGATCTTGAACTTATTATCTCATGGCATTTGGGGACTTGTCATTTCTCAAATGAAAGGGCTGAGTGAGAGACTCTCTAAGGTCTTCACTTTCAGCTTAAGCCCTTTGGTGCCATGAATCCACGGGAGAAGCCCCTAAGATGCAGGTGAGTCTGATTGCTCTGGGATTGAAGCCGAAGAGGAGGGCAAATCTCAGACCCCAAATGAGTTGGAAATAGGAAAATCTCCCTCATGCCTTTGACCAGTGGGAAGCACCTGATCTGGGAGGGGGGCCTGGAATTGGAGGGGGGGGCTGACTCATTGGGCCAAGCTTCCTGCGGCTGTCCAGGGAGCTCTTCTCGTGAGAATGCCGGCTGTGTGACGGGAACCTTCTAAAGCCCGTGTGTGCCAGGGCAAGAAATGGACAAGAATGTTGTATTTGGTGGCCCCGGCAGTTACAATGAGTGATTTTTTTTTCTGGGGGAAAGAGCATAATCTTGGCGATATTTCATTCTAGGAGCTGGTTCGAACCAGCGTGAACAGGAAGGGGAGGGAGCCAGGAGCCATTTCCTGGCCCCCAGGGTTGGGCAGGGGTCTGGGCAGTGATGGGTGGGGTGGCTTGTTCTTTCCCCGAGAGTGTTGGGAGCCAGCAAGCTCTCTCTGAATGGGCGTTTGCTTCGTGACCCGCCGCAATCGAGGAAGTTCACCCCTCTCTCTGCTATTGTTCCAGTCTGGCTGCCCCAAAGGGCTTGGGAGAAGTTTATCTTTCTCACCAGAAGGAAAAGAGTTGAGAAGTTGGACGGGCTGGTCCATTCGGTCACTCCTCAGCTGGGGGGTGGAGATCTCTGGGGCGTGGGTGCGAGTGAGGGCACAACTGACACATTGGCACAAATGGTCGTCTTCTGACTTCATGCAGGTTGCCCAAAGTCGCCCAGGGAGTTAGTGTCAGAGCCTGAATTTGGACCCAGATCTTCCTGCCTCCAAGCCCAGTGCTCTATCCGCTGCACCACCAGCTGCCTCCAGGTTTATGGAGTGCCCACCCTGTGCCAAGTACCATGACAAATGATGGGGGTGCGAGGATGCAGACAGCCAGCCCCTGCCTCAAGGAGCTTGCACTCGGTTGGGGTTTGTTATTGCTCATCGTGACCCCATTGGGGGACTTCTTGGCAAAGATGCAGGAGTGGCTGGACGTTTGCTTCTCCAGCTCATTTTATGGAGGAAACTGAGGCCAGCAGGGTAGATGGTTTGCCCAAGGTCAGGCAGCGACTAAGTGTCTTTGGCTGGATTGGAATCCAGGAAGTTGAGTCTTCCTCACCCCAGTCCCAGCACTCTATCCATGGTGCCACCTGGCCGCCCTGCTGCTAGGGCAGAGCAGTGCATTTTTAGTGGATTGGGGATTCTCTGAGCTCTAGAGCTCTCCTCCCTGAACTATGTTGGCCTGTGCTGGGCTTGTCCCAGCCACTGAGCTTTAGACCAGAGCAGAGTTTCTGCGATGATTCTAAACTTTGGGAAAATAGGGGAGGGTTCAAGCAAACTCTAATGGAAATACTGATGAGTTTTTTATTATAATTACACCAGAATACAATGGTTAGAGGACTTTGAGCTGATTTCTATTGAACTCTTCAGAAAAAAACACAACGCCTTCCTTGGAAAAATCATTAGTCCTCTTTGCCTTCCTGTAATGTTGGATCCCTCTGAGGAAGCGCTTCTTAGGATTCAGCATCGTGTTTGAGGAATCTTCTAGGAAAGCAATCTGACAAAACCCACCTTCCCAGGTTGGAAGAAATCAAATCTAGATGGGCTCTGCCATGGCCTGACCAAGCCCTGCGGCTTTGGTGAGGCCCTTCTCTGGGCCTCAGTTTTCTCATCTGTTAGATAGAGGAGAATGGCCTCAACTTGCCTTTGCAATTTGTTTCTGTCTCTGTTTCCATGTCTTTCTGTCTGTCTTGTCTCCATCTCTCTTCTCAGCTCTTTATCTCTCTCCCTCCCTCTCTCCCTCCCTCTCTCCCTCTCCTACTCTCTTTCTCTCTCTCTCTCCCTCTCTTTCTGTCTCTCACTCTGTCTCCCTCTCTTCCTGTCCCTGTCCCTCTCTGCCTCTCTGTCTGTCTGTCTGTCTGTCTCTGTCTCTTTGTCTCTGTCTCTCTCTCTTCCCCCCCTCGTCTCTCTCTCTGTCTCTCTCTCTCTCTGTCTCTGTCCCTCTCTCCCTCTCTATCTGTCTGTCTCTGTCTCTTTGTCTCTCTGTCTCTCTCTCTTCCCCCCCGTCTCTCTCTCTCTGTCTCTCTCTCTCTGTCTCTCTCTCTCCCTCTCTCTCTCTCTCCCTCTCTCTCTTTCCCTCTCTGTCTCTCTCTCTGTCTCTATCTCTGTCTCTCTCTCCCTCTCTGTCTCTCTCCCTCTCTGTCTCTGTCTCTGTCTCTCCATCTATTGTCACACACACACATATACGCATCTATATGTGATAGTTTGATCCCATGAACCTTAAGTGAGGATTAAAGATGTGCTCCTTTAACCCTTTGGGGCTCCCTTTAAAAATGCTCATTTGAACGATGCCTAAGTAGGTTAACATGCAGTTACGCCCTTCACTTCTTCCTTCTTTCTGCTCTTTTCTGTAGCTAATGGAGCTCCTTTTTTCCTTTCACATTTTGACTTGTGATTGCATGCGTTGCCAGACTCTGGGTATGGAGAGTCCATCTACCAATACTGATTGACCCCCTCTCTATAACTTAGGACACATGCATCAATAGGTCATTTATTAATCACTTGTGTGTGTGCCTGTCATTGTGCACAGAGGCCAGACATGGTAGGGGCTTTGTTGTCCAGAGAGGTGAAAGGACTCGTCCCGGGTCACACAGCCCTCTCAGGTTTCTCAGCCAGCTTTCGCTGGACTCAGACCTTCACTCTGCTAGGATATGGGTGGGATGTCAAAAAAAGAGTCCCGAGCAAGTGGTTTTCCCAGCTGGTGGCCTCTCTGGTCAGGTTTCCTTTACTTTTAAAAGTCACATTTCCTCGTCTCTTATCTCTCGCTTCCTTATTTCTTCTCTGCCTAGAGAGAAGCTCTGGGCTTGTGCTAGCCCGGAGGAGCATCCCAGCTGGCAGCCCTGGGCCAGCTGTTGCCCTTCTGGGGCACGGCCGGCCCGTTTAAAGGAACAACCCCAGGACTGATGTTTGCTCAGGACGCTTTTCCCATCCCACCCGTGCCCTGGTCAGCTTAGAATAATAAATCAAACGCAGGCTCCCTCCCAGCGCTGGCCCAAGCCAACAGGACACGAAGCTCTGCTTGGGTAGGTTTGCTCCTTCCTTATAGTTTATGGCTGGACATTCGTCAGAATCGGGGGAAGTTCTCGAGGGCTTCACCTTCTGTGGCCTTTGCCGACGCCCGAGATTCGTTTTACGCGTCTAAGCTGACGGGGCTGCTCGTAAATCCCCCAAAGCTCCGCTGCTTCGTTTCTTTTCCCGCCGTGGGACGTGAGAACCACTGGCTGAGCTCCACTCTTGCAGCCATATTTCTTTGGCCTTTCCAAGACAACGATGGTCATTAGGGGCTCCCAACAAGAAGTGGCTTTCTTTGGAGAGCCGCCGAGGTGAGGGATGGAGAGCCCGCCGGGCCTTGGAGGTAGCAGCCTTCTCTGGGCCACGCAGGGGGACATCAAGCTGAGGAGTCCTGGCCGAGCCCCTTCCTCCCTCCTGGCTGGCTCACTCCCCTCTATGAAGCAAAAGCAATGGTGGCTTCTCTTGCCTTATTGCCAGGAGCCTGGGGTGGGGAGTGGATATTTTCCTGAGCCCCAACCAGGATGCTGGCCCGTCTGTCTCTGGGGGTCTGATGGGCATCAGTGAGTGAATCTCCAAAGGGCTCTGGGCTCCTCCCTTGGTTTTTCTCTGGATCTGGGATTTTACTGGTAAAGGAAACTCTCTCTCTCTCTCTCTCTCTCTCTCTCTCTCTCTATCTCTCTCTCTCTCTCTCTCTCTCTCTCTCTCTCTCTCTCTCTCTCTCTCTCTGCCTCTCTCTGTCTCTGTCTCTGTCTCTGTCTGTCTCCCTCTCCCTCTCTCTCTCTGTCTCTGTCTCTGTCTCTCTCTCTCTCTCCCTCTCTCCCTCTCTCATGTGCTCTCTCTCCCCCCTTTCTCCCTCTCTCTTTCACCCCTTTCTCTCTCCCTCTACCCTCTCCCTCCCTCTCTCTTCCTTCCTCTCTCTCCTCTTGTCTCCCTGACCATCTGTCCCTCTCTCTTTCTCTGTCTCTCTCTCTGTCTCTGTCTCTCTCTCTGTCTCTCTCCCTCCCTCTCTCTTCCTTCTCTCTCCTCCTGTTTCCCTGTCCATCTGTCTGTCTCTATCTATCTCTGTCTCTATCTCTGTCTCTCTCTGTCTCTCTCTGTCTGTCTCTGTCTCAATCTCTGTCTCTCTCCGTCTCTCTGTCTCTCTCTCTCATCTGTAAGTCAATGGATTCTTCTTCCCCTACAAGATCAGGAAGTCATCTGGACCACAGAATCTTGAAAACCATTATTCCAAGTCTCCCAAACTCCCCATCAATGGGCATCTCCATATCCCTTGTGGAATGAAAAAAGAACGTGTATCTAGTCTTAGAGAGCTGCTGAAGGCCCACATTTAGGGCTAGAAGGGACCTTTGAGACCATCAAGTCCAAGCCATCAGTTTACCAGTGAGGATGCTGAAACACAGGGAAGGAAAGAGACTCAGCCAGGGTCACACAGCTAGTATATGTCTGAGGTAGGATTCCAACTCAGATCTCCTGACTCTCTGTCATGCCTCCCCACCCCCAGATGGTGGCCAGCACCTTGTCCAGTCAACCTCTGGGTGGGGATCACAGAGGGCGCTGGCCTGGACCCTGGATGGAAGGAGACTGTCATCAATCCTTGTGTCCACCATGCTCAAAGACCACCGTCTCTAACACCCCCATTCTCTCAGGGATGCCACAGTCTAACCAACCACTCCTTGCCATGGTCTTGGCACAATGTAACGGTTGCTAACTCAAAGGATGGTGCATTTAGTGTGAATAGATGAAGCGAGCAGGTCCATGAGCACTGCTGACCCACGTTCTCCAAGTCGTATCTGGTTGCTATCAAGGATGAGTTTGCCTGGAAAGAGAGAGAGCAGGTCATGGGTCTGGGCAGGATGGATGGTTGCCATGCTTTGTAGATACCCCGATTGAGGCTTTAAAGGGACGGAAGGGAGGTTTATCAATGAAAAAATGTGTGAGACGTCAACACCGATAGATTTTACAGGCAAGGAAGGCTGGAATGGCCCCTGGTGGTAGCCTCAGGGATACACCTCAGGACAGCTCCGTGGCTCCATAGGACACAGAGTGTCACAGGAGTCAGGGAGACTCCTCTTCCCGAGTTAAAATCTGATCTCAGACACTTACTAGCTGGGTGACCCTGGTCAAGTCACGTCACCCCATTTACCTCAGTTTCCTCTGCTGTAAAATGTGCTGAAGAAGGAAATGGCCAACTACTCCAATATCTTTACTAAGAAAACCCCAAATGGAGTAGACACAACTGGAAAACAATTGAACTACAAATGCACCTCAGTTCCCAGACTGGGATGATGGGAATTTTAATCTTAAAATGGCTGGTAATACAGAGAATCCACTGCACACTGGAAGAGTTCTAACCCAATAACCTGGTTTACATCCTGCTTCTTAACACATAGCAGCTATATGACCATGGATAAGTCTCTTTCCTTTCCTGAGCCTCAGTCTCCCCATTTGTAAAATGGAGGCAATCATTCTTATAGTATCTCCTTTATAGGTTTGCCGTGAGAAGTGAGTCAGTTAATGTATGTAAAGCCTTGTGTAGAGCTGAGGCTGAGATGCCCAGTCTGTTGGCTTCTTCAAAATATTGTTAAAATGGTTTCCTTTGCAATCGCATGTCATTTATCTGGTTTACTCAAGCATAGTCTTCTGAGAAGGGGCGACTAATACTACTGATAACATAATGAACATTTGTTTCGCCTCTACCAGGGACCAGTCGCTGTGCATAGTGCTTTGGGGTGCTTATCTCATTGGATCCTCCCAGCGCACTTGGGGAGGGGACGACGATTATCCACCGAAAACAATAACAATAAAAGCGGCACGGACAGGACGCCGCCGCTCTCCCCTCTGGCCCGTTCCTGGTAGCCTGATGGGCTCATGGTGCAGAGACGGCTCGGCACAGAAGGTGGCCCACTGGGGAGGAGAGCCCCGATTCCAGAAGTCCTCACTTCAGCATGACTCGCTTTCTTCTACACTGAAAGATCGATGCTACCAGAATGGCGGGAATTGGGTGGGGGAGCAGAAGGTGGACGTCCCGAGGCTTTCCAGAAGCGTGTTGGGGGCCCCGGGACTGGCCCCCCAGGACAGGCTCAGGCAGCTGCTGGCCCCCACCACACACAGGATGTTTGCAGTCAAAGCTGGTGCAAAATGGGCTTCCGGGTCCCCATGGCAGGGAACAGCCTCCTGGAACAAAGCTTGTACGGCCATTAGACATTATTCAGTCTCCTGTCCTGACCCCTCCAGGCGGCTCCCCCACCCTAGTTTTTCCGAGGAAACAGGCTTTGGTTTGGGGGCTCCCCCCACCATGCCTAGGCTCCGGCAGCCCCTTGGTAAAAGGCATCTCAGAGGCGTGATACAACCTGCCAAAAAGCAGGGCTTGCCCCAACTGCGTTTTCCTGGCCTTCCAAGGCTCCGTGGAGGGAGTGATGCATTGTCCTAGGAATTTGCCCGCACGGCACCATCTCCCCTTCCTTCTTACACAGGAAAGCCCTTTGCGAAAGCAGCGAGATCCAACTGGCAGGCAGAATGGGGATGAGCGCCATTTGGAGGTTAGGGATCTGTGGGGAGGTTTTGTAAGCCTGAGCTGTCCACCGGCATTCTAATATTCTTCTCATCGTGGCTCCTCTTCCTCCAGCCATCATGTGTGGAGGGCAGTGGAATATGGCAGGTGCTAAGTCTTTGTAAGACCGTAGACCCCAGGGGCCTAGATCTAAAGCTGGAAAGGACCCCGGGGCCATCTTGTCCAAGCCTCCAGTTTACAGATGGGGAGACTGAGGCTCAGAGAGATGAAGGGACGTAGGTCAATCGTACAGGTATTGAGTGGCAGACCAGGACTCATCCCATCCTTTGGTTTCAAGTCAAATCCTCTATCCACTGGGCTGAGGGCAGGAAATAGGGGCACAACCAATGTCTGAAAGGATCTCAGGGTGGTAGGTGAGAAGACATCCACACGAAGCCTCTGAGGTCTGATTTGGTAGACAGAGGTCATCCCTCTCCCATGGCAGATGGCAACCCCTCAAAGAAGTCAGCAAGCATTTAAGCACTCTCTGAGGGCCGGGTCCCATGCTAAGATCTGGGAATGCCAAGAAAGGTCAGAACACATTTCTTGACTTAAGGAGATTCCATTCTAATGGGAGATTCAATGTGGAAAGAATTTTAAAAATATACAGGAAGCAGATGGGAGGTCAGAGGGTAGGAGCGAGCAGCTGGGGGCTGGCAAAGACCTGCAGAATGGGAGCGTGGAGCTGAGTCTTCATCAGTGGTCTTTGTGAGTCTCTCTGGCCACGGTAAGGCTTTATTATGGGGCCAGCCTTCTAGGGATGAGCCCTTTCTGAACTGAGGCTCCAGTGACAGCCTGTCCAGAGTGGTCACTCGATGGGCAAAGCTAGCAGAAGCCCAGATTTACCCCCAGGCTGTGATGGAGACTAATGCGATGCAGACCCCAATAGTCATCAATGCCTGCCTCGAATACTGTCTTGCTCCGATTCCTTCCCGTGGCTGAGTTCTCAAAGGCCATCTCAACTGAGCTTGAGCTCCATCAGGTCCTACTGAGCTGGCCAATCGTGGTGTTAGAACCTGCCTGAGCTACAGCAGGTCCTGATCCTCCTGCCCTCTGCCAAAAAACTCCCTAGAAGTTGACCACCAGGCAATGGATATGTCTGGCCACCACAACTCATGAAAGCTGCACACAGAGGGGTCATGATCAGCATTAGTGAAGGGAATCCTCATATTGGTGAAATCATATTTTCCTCTTTTTGTTGAGATATTGCGGTAAACTGAGTCTATGAGTAGAGCAGAGATGTAGTCAAAGACAGCTGAGATCAGTCAGAGAAAGATCACAGGGTCCGATTGACAACTTGTTGGTAAAATGCAGGGAGTTCTGGGCTGGGATCAGGAAGTCCTGCGTTCATATCTGGCCTCGGACAATACCTGTGTGACTTTGGACAAATCTGCCTCTGTTTATTCAACTGTAAAATGAGAATAATAATTATAACATCTGCCTCCTGCGATTGTTGTGAGGATCAAATGAGGTAATATTGCTAAGTTCTTAGCACAATTCCTAGAACACAGTAGGTGCTAAATGAATGCTTTGCTCCTTCCTTGCTTCTTTAGATTAAGAACTAGAAGGGACATATGAAGTTATCTATTACAAGGGTTCTTCACCCACTTTGTGTCGGAGTCTCTTCTGGCTGTCTGACAGAACCTCTGAACCCTTTTATCAGAGTCCTGTTAAATAAAATCCATGGCATTGCCAAGGAAACTCCTTTTATTGAAATGTAGTTATCAAAATATTTTTTAAATCATGAGAACCCCAGGTTAAGAAATCCTCATTTTACATACCAGTAAACTGAGGCAAGATCATATGGAGTGATTAACCCAAGGTCACTAGGCAAAGCTGGGATTCTGACTCATGTGCTCTAACTCTAAATCCATTATTGTCCATGGTACCTCTTGGATTTTGCTTTTGAAAAAAAAAAAAGAAACAAATAGGGTCATCTAGCTGGTATAGTAAATAGAGTCCTGCCCAGAAAATCTGAGTTCAAATCCAGCCTTAGATACTTAGGTTCTGTGGCCCTGGGTAAATCACTTAACCCCATTTGCTTTCATTTCCTCATATGTCAAACGATCTGGAAAAGAAGATGGCAGACCTTTCCAGGATATTTGCCCCCTCAAAAACCCAAATGGGGTCATAAAGAGTCAGACACAAATGACATGACTGAACAACAACAAAGAAATGGGGAGAGAGAGTGGTAGTTTGGTTTGAAGTTGGAAAAAAGGCATGGAGGCAAGAAGAGGGAGGCAAATTAGGTGGAGAGTCATCAGACAAGCATTGCAGTTGGAGGGATGGTGATTCTTTTTGGTCCTGGGCTGGATGCTGCTGCTGAGGACCCTTCTGAGGATCCTCAGCTATTCTAGGACTCTGTAAAAGAAGGGGGAATAATGAGAGGTGAAATTGGAGTCTCAATTAACCAACCAACCAACATTTATTAAGCATCTGCTGGGTGCCAAGCACCGTGTTAGGTGCTAGGGGTGCAAAAACAGAAATGATATCTTGTCTTCCCTCAAAGAGCTTACCGTCTCAGGGAGACAATACAAACCCATGTAAGTGTCTGTCAAACCCAGAGGCATAATAGGATGGGATGGGATGGAGGAAGGGCTAACTGCATCAAATTAGCAAGAAGAAGACATGGCGCACCCTGAGCCATTGGTTTGCAGGTTTCTGAAATATCTGAGGAAGGTAATTCTATTTTGAAGGGGACAGTTAAGAAAAGGGAAGAGCTAGAAAGTGGGAAAACCAACAAAGGGGAGGCCGTCCTCAGTCAGGTCTACAGTAAGGGAGGTTTGAGTTAGGATGGTGGCCAAGAAGGTGAAGAAGGATCACTCTCAAGAGGCTGCAATTTGGGATTCTGTTTGGTCACAGAAGTGAGTGAGTGCCCTTCACTGTATCTGAGAAGCCAGATGCTGCTCTTCTGCTAGGTTGGAATCATGAACAAGATGTTATTTGGACCACTCTGTGAAGCAATTTGAAACTATGAAAACAGAGTGACAAAAATGGACATGTCTATTGACCGAGAGATGCCTCTGCTAGGCAAGGATGTCGGCGACAAAAAAAGAAAGCCTCCACGTACCGCTGCATAACCTAGAGCAGCCTTTTTGTAGCAAAGAAGTTGAAGCAAAGTCACTTTATTGATTGGAGAATGGTTGAACAAATTGTGGTATGTTGCTGCCTAGGATAAATACAGAGAATCTTGGAAAGATTTAGATACACAGATGCAAAGTGAAACAAGAAGAACCAGGAGAATGACTCCCCCTACCCTGAAGCATTCAAATTAAACCCTGTGAGATTATCCGGCCAAGCCTGCCCCTGAAGAAAGGGGAGTAGAAGGAACCTCTTCCTGTTTCTTTGCAGATGATGGGGAATCATGGGTGTGGAACACTGACTATTATGGTAGAATTTTTTCAGTGTGTTGGTTAGCTTTGCTGAATGTTTTCCCCCTTTCTAAATTTTTTTTATCATAAAGGAGGGGGATAGGAAATAGGGCACAGTACAAAGTGATGTCAAGACAAAAAAATCAATAACTTATTATTTTTTTAATCTAGGTTCTGGTTGGAGAACGTAGAATCCAAATACTGTCACTGCCATGTCATTAGCTCTTCCCCTACCCTCCCAGCTAATGATTGAAATCATCCTGTTGACTCAAGCTTTGTTGAAATGGGGGTAAAGATTGTATGCTGACTTCTGCTTTCTCCATGATTGCTGATCTCACAGAGGCAAACAGTGGGGGTAAATTGCCTTTAAAGAGGTCATCCCCCAGGATTGAGTTGACAGACGAGAGATGCTTTCCAAACACTAGCCCTCCCTCCAAATAAAACAGGTTGGAGCTGTTTGTTTCCTTCTGAAGACCCTTTCCTTTGTTGTTTTAGCCCTTGATCGAGATGAAGAAAGTGGGGATGGCCCGACAACGGCATCCGAGGACGACGGGCTCTCAGACTCCCAGGTAAGGGAAGCTCTGAGTACTGCCTGACATGATAACGTGTCCTTCCCCTATCCTGGGCTCCAGAAATGCTTCTCTCAGGATGGGGGTATTTCTAAATGATATCGATCTCTCGCTCTTATCTCGAGTAAATAAAATCATATTGCTGGGAATCAAGTCTTTAACCTTAGCGTTGGAGATGGGATAAGAGAAGGGCACCAAGGCGGAATGCTGAGTCTGCCGTTCTTTGGCAGATGCAGCCGTGACATTTTGATGACATTTCAGACATGGAGAGAGCAAATCCAGCCTGAGGTGGATGCAGCTAAGCCCAAATATTCTTGCATCAGGAAAACTCTGAATGGCTTAGTTCGAACAGTTGTTCACTTGAGGCCCAAAATGTGCCCTTTAAACATGGACACCATGTTCAATTTTCTTTTCTTGACTGGAAAACTCTGCCCCAAGTAGCTAATACTGTCAAGGACTAGGTTGGTTGGTTGTTTAGTTGGGGTTGGAATGTCATTGCTAGAAAAATCCTTTTTGAAGTTGCTTCTTGCTTGGACAATTGCTGCCATCTCCAACTTTGATTTATTTACCCATTTATTGAGTGGGGGAATGGGATTCTGGACCCGTGGCTTTTATCAGGGAAGAGAACTCCCAGTGTAGAAACTCACTCCACTGATAGAGATTGGCAATATATCTACGATGCCTCCTCTGAGAGAGTTGTCTGGAGTACGGAGAGAATGAGCGGCTTGGCTTGCTCATCGTGATCATGATCAGACCTTGAACCTTAGAGTCTCCTGTTTCCAAGGCTGGCCCCAGATCCATTAGGTCAGACCGCCTTTCATCGATAAGCTCACTCACTGAAATATTGAGCTTGTAAATTATTCTCTTCATGAGTGCCTCCCCTTCCACATTTCCTTTTTCTCAAGATGTTGTCAGGAGCTCGAGGGTTCCTGACTTCATGAGAATGATCTGTGTGTGAATTCCTCCCACCAAAACACTCCACCACCCATCCAGAACTTCCCATCTTAGATGGTTGACTAAGGATGAGGGAGCTTCGGGGACTTGCCTACGGTCACCCATCTGGGAAGTTCATAGAGATCAGGTTAACTCCGTTAGGTAGAAAACTTCCTTGAGATGGAAACTTGATGTTCAAAGCACCTTTATCTCCTACCTGAAAAAGCAGACTTGTTTTCTCAGATATATCAGTGCATATCTCTGATCTGGAGACTCTCTTCCATGCACAGATTGAAGGATCTTTTCCTTATTATCCATTTTCCTTAATATTTACTCTTTCTGTTACCTAATTTGCCAAAAGATCCATTTGGTTTTCATTGACTCCCCTCACAAATGCTCTTGCCCCATGTAACAGACACCAGGGATATTTTGCTAGCCTAGATGAGGTGTTTTTATGATGGGAAAAATTGCTATCTTAATTAGATAAATTGAAATGGAAATATTTTCTGAGTGCAACAAAACATAAAGCATGTTAAGGAGGCAGCTGCTGTTGTGGAAAAAATGGTGGATTTGGATTAACAGGACCCGAGTTAGAATTCTGGCTCTCCTATTTTCTGTCTATGTGACCTCAAGCAAATCACTAATTCTTCCTGAGCCTCAGTTTCCTCATCTGCAACATGAAGGGGGTAGATTAGATGGCTTCTGAGACTTTTTCCATTTGTAAATCTATGATCCTTTCATCAACAATCCTTTGGGGAGGGTAGGCTGTCTGGCTTAGTAGATGGAGCACTCAACTTAGAGTCAGGAAACCTGGGTTCAAAGACCTTCCTAGACAATTAAGGTGTACACTCTTTCAGAAGTAAGTCCTACCACTTTTCCAACCTCAGTCTCTTCATTTCCAGATTGGGGACAATAATATACTATCTACCTCACAGAGCCATCATGAACAAAACATTTTATAAATCTAATATGCCACTAGAAATGAGCTATTATTTGCTGTTATTTGTATGTGAAAAAGTTAAAATCTCTTCCAAATCTCTCTCTCTCTCTCTCTCTCTCTCTCTCTCTCTCTCTCTCTCTCTCTCTCTCTCTCTCTCTCTCTCTCTCTCTCTCTCTCTCTCTCTTTTCTCTCTCTCTCTCTCTCTCTCCCCCCTGGGGGATTTTCTTTTTTAAATGGCTGAGCAATTTGTTTCCTAACTATATGCATTCATGTTATAAATTTCAGAAGGAGCAGCCAGTGATAGCCACTGAGAAGAGTCTCACCAAAGGGTAGATAGAGAGGAGCCCCCACTGGCATCCCTTTGACTGCTCTTGCTAATGTCAGGCTGACTTAACTTGGCATTTTAGAAAAAGGATTTTGAAACTTCTATTTTTTTAAGTTGAATGTATAAATAAAGCAAATACAGTAATGCTTTTGTAGATTAGAAGCATTTGACCTTTCCTCACTTAAGGATTAGTCATTTCTCATTGTTTAAGCTTTTGCCTAAAGAACCTCACATTTCCTGAGGAAGCCGTTCCTAACACCCCTTCCCCATGTCATTGTATCTATTTTGAATATGCTTATATTTTTGAATATGCTTTTATATGTAGGTGCCCCCCCAATAGAATGTAAGTCCCTAGACAGTAGTCAACCAACATTTAATAATCACCTAGTAGATGGAAGGCACTGGGGATCTAAGTCAAATCAATAAATGTTTATGAAATGCCTAATATGTTCCAGGTCCCATCCTATATTCTGAGTCAAAAAAGATAGGCAAAAATGGGATATAAACACAGACATGAAATAGTTCCTGCATCCAGGGAGCTTACAGTCTATTGAATGAAAAAACAACCCACAGACAAGTAAATAATTATAATAATTATAACAAAAACAATAATAATAATCTCTAACATTTCTATGGCTCTTCAAGGTTTGTAAAGTGCTTTCCAAATATTTTTTCATTATGTCCTTACAACAACTCTGGGATTTAGATGCTATTATTATCCTCATTTTACAGATGAGGAAATGGAGGCAGACAGAAGTTCAAGTGGCTAGCCCAAAATCATATGACTCATAAGTGTCTGAGGCCAGATTTGAATTCAAGTTTTCTTGACTCCATCCACTGTACCACCCATCAGTTTCAAAATCAAAATATATAGAAGAGGAAGGGAGCACTTATTAGTGTGATCCAGGAAGTCTTCTTGCAGGAAGTGAACCTTAGTGGAAATAAGAGATTCATACATTCCAGGCACGGGGATCAGTCTGTACAAAGACTTGGAGGTAGGAAACCATAACCTGAGTTTGAAAAATGGCAAGTAAGTCAGTTTGCCTGGAATTCAGAGCATAATTTAAATTAAGATGACTTTATTCTTCTCCTCTTAACCTAAAATAAGATGCTTCTTTTGACATTCATAGCATCAATCCATGATTCTTCTGGTTCATCAGCATTCAGTAAATTATTCATAATCAGTTCCATATCAATAAATTAAATAGACAAGGATGGCAGAACTCTGGATCCTGGCTTCGTGTGGTTATCTCAGGGTCTGAACAGGAGCATGGCCACTGAAGTGAATTAATGAAGCCCTGGATTTCTGGAATTAAGTCACTAAATTATAGGCCTACAATAGACCCCGGGAGAACATCTGGTTACGCCTCCGGCTTTTAAGAAGGTCTGCATTTATAAGCCATCCCGGACATATGGATTCTGATGTGAGCCTTAAAGGTCTCCAGGGAATCAGTGAGCTATCATGACCTGCCTTCCCTGCAAGCCTGTTGGGTGGGTGCTTCTGTAATGAGCACTTTCAGGCTAATCAGCATGCAAAAATGCATTTGAGAAAGTTAATTCTATTGCTGAAATCAGAAGATCTGGTGCGCCACTTTCTCCCTTTAATTATGAAAATGCCAGGCTCCCACAATGGCAGCTGACACGGCAGTCTAAGTAGGTGGAAGCCCGTTTTCAAAAGTAACAGTATTGACCTGTTCTCTGTGGGAGTGGTCCAGGGGCTCCAGGTACACGCAAAGACATGCATTTCCTAATGAAAACAAATGCTGCGGCCAGAGCGCCAATGACATCCAAGGGGGAACTCCCATTGTTTCCTAAAAGCTAGCAAACCCAGACATCCCGGACAGACAGGACGTAGCTCTTCCCTCCCAGTCCAGCCCATGATATGTCTCTCAAAAGTCTGACCTGAGGAAAGGGCGCCTCCTAAAATCCCAGCCCTCTCGAGCTCTGCTGAGCATCGTCGGTTCATATGCTGAGCCACAGAGACCGAGTATTGGGTTTATCCTGGACGAGGAGGGGAGCCCGCTGGTTTTGCAGTGCCGATCTCGGTCGATGGTCTTCAAAATGGATTTGGGGCATAAAGAAATCGGATTGGGAATAGTGGTTGGATCAGTGTACATCGATCCCCACTTGTCGGCAACCCAAGCCGAGGGTCCAGTGCCCTAATGGGAATGCATCGTGCGCATCACATTTGTGTAGCAGACATCATAGCACCTAACCCTAACCCTAACCCCATCCCTGGTTGTATCATGGTTTCCAGTTGGCAAAGAGCTTTCTAGACCTTTCTCATGGAGTCAACACAACCACCCTCTGAGGCGGGAACGGCAGAGAACACTGGTTTTCACCAATTCTGTTTGCAGATGAGAAAACCGACAGTGCAATGGGATGGTCACTGGGGGAGCAAGATTTGAACCTTCTCCTTCCTCCCACTGCCATCTTATCTCCTCTCCCTACATTAATCTTGACGAGGATACAGAAATCCAGCATCCGAATCTCATTCGTTTTATGGATTGGGTCACCATCCTGACCTCCACCTCCTTAAGAATTAGATGGCCAAGGCTCTGGCCAAGCACCTTTATTGCTCTTCTGAATGGTGTACACTTCCAGGGTGTCATCTAATGGAGAGAAAATACCCGAGCCTCAGAGCAGGGATCCTCCCTTGAGTCAGACCATCGGTGCTTCTGTCTTGGATGCACAACCCAGAGGAACAATGAGCTGAATAGGGGGAAGGGAAATGCCTTCTGTTTTAGGAATTGGGCAGCCCTTTCATCATTCGTGGCAGTGATGTGGATTGTTATTAATTAGCTTTTTAAAGTTTGCAAGATACGTAACACATGTTATCTAATATGAGCCTTAGGTCAGCCCTCTAAAGTATGCTTTAAGGATGCAGATCCTTACTTTACAGATGAAGAAACAGAATCAATCAATCAAAAAATCAATCCATTAAGCATCTACTATGTGGCAGACACTGTGTGCTAAGATCTGGGGATACAAAAAGAGACAAAAGACAGTTGATGCCCTCAAGGAGCTCCCAATTTAAAGGGGAAGCCAAAATCAGAGAGAAGGGAAGAGCCTTGTCTAAGATCACAAAGCTAGTGTCAGAGGGGGGATTTGAACCCAGATCTTCCTGATTTCATAACCCACTGCCCCCCGTTTTTTTAAACCCTTACCTTCCATCTTGGAATCAATACTGTGTCTTGGTTCCAAGGCAGAAGAGTGGTAAGGGCTAGGCAATGGGGATGAAGTGACTTGCCCAGGGTCTCAGAACATGGAAGTGTCTGAGGCCAAGGACTTCCCATCTCTGGGTCTGCCCACTGCCCTTTCCATTGTACTATGCTGCCTCCTCACCTACAATCCTCCCTTTCCCACCTACGTGCCTTTGCACAAGCTGATCCCTCCCCCCAGCACCCGTACTAGGAATGTACTTCTCTTTTTCATCATTTCTGCCTCTTAGAATCCTGGCTTTCTTCAGTGCTCAGCTTTGAGTATCCTCTTCTCTCTGAGGCCCCTCCTGGTCACCCTCACCTGTCAGCACCTTCTCTTCCCCTCCTCATGACCTTTGCATTTGCTTTGCATGTACAGAAGTACATGCAATGTATGTTCAGACTTGTCATCCGTGTAAACTGGGAGCTCCCTGAGGGGAGACACCATTTGATTTGTGTTGTATAACCCGGGGCTGCCTCCATCCCCGCGCACAGTAGGTGCTTCAGAAATGGGCGATGCTCCTTTTCTCCTAGAGAGGAAGCCCAACAGAGTTCCGTCTCCACAACTTTCCCCTCAATCGGGAATGTGGAAGGCAGTCACTTAAGGGAAAGTCTCCCATCTCTGCCTGTTCTCTGCTGCTGTCATGGCGTCCGCCCTCTTCATTTGTCCCACACACTGATCTTGCTGTAAGAAAGTCCACTTGTGTGGCTGTTATTGCAGTGGAAAAAACAGTGGCTCCAGCTGCCTGGGAGCCCTTCATCATCCAGTGTGGTCCTCCTGGCCTCGAGAAGCCGGGCAGGATTCGAGCTCAGGACTGCGCCTCCATCTGCCTCCCTGCTCTGGCCTCTTTGGTGTCCCTGTGACCTTGGGCTCCTCTGCTCCTCCTTCCCTTGGGATGAGCCACTCCTTTCTGCTGCCCAGGCTGAGAGATGCAGAGCAGGGAGGGACCTTCCAAGTCCTCCAACCTCACTCTTTGCCCCACAGCTAAGAACCTGAGAGGCTGAGGAATCCCACCTGCTCCCCCCACAGCACTGCTCTCTGCCCAAGTTAGGCTCTCATTTGAAGGGAGGTGTGTCAGGGCAGCCTGTGGCTAGAGCCAGGCTGAGAGGGGGATGTCCTGGGTTCAAGTGTACCCTCAGACCCTTCCTCACGAGCCCTGCGGCTCGCTCCTGCCTTGGCATCGACACTAAAGGTTTCTAGGGGAGAGTAAGCTTGTCGCTGGTGTGCCTCAGGACAGACAGCCTCATGGGGGCTCCAGAGCCCAGACCGGCCGCTTCTGAAGGGGGTGACGTGCCTCCAGTGGCCTGGCCGGGCTATTTTCGGCGCTGCCCTCCCAGCTTTTTCCCTTTGGCGGAGCGCTTCCTGGCCAACTTTCCCAGGAGTTTTTAACCTCTTGCCAGGCTTTGCTTATGTAACAGGAAACAGGCTGACAGGAACAAACAAACGTTAGCAGGTCAGGGCGCACAGAGCAGTGACCGCCCGGGGCCGGCCGCCCTCACTCCTTCCAGGCTCTTGGGAGACGCGGCCGCGCCGTGCTTTAAGCCGAGCGCCCGGCCCGACATGCGCTCGAGCCTGTCGCGTCAGCATGTCCTGGGACTGCGGCTTCAAGTATCTCTTTGCTCTTTCTCCCACCCTCAAGGCAGGGGTGCTGTGCAAGCTCCAGGAGAGGGACGACCTGGGCCGCCTCGAGCTCGTCCAGAAGCTCACCAGGGAAAACTGCCCCTTCCTCCAGCCCGACAGAAAAGAGCCCGAGCAGCCTGACCAGGTAAGGGGTTTTCTTGGGGGGGCCCGGCGTGGGAGCGGGTGGCGGACGTGGGGGCGAGGGAGGGCATCCTGCGCTGCCCGTAGCCGCTTCCCCTGGTGGGCCGATTCGGCCCCTGTCGGGGGCTGCACGCTGGTGCCTCCTAGGAGGCGCCCAGAGCAGGAGGATCCCTTCCCAGTCCTCGTCATTTCGGGGGGCCCGTGGCAGGGGCTGCTGCTGGCTCTGTGGGTGACGTCAGTATGGGGGCCCCTGCTAACACAAGGGCGAGTCACTGTAGGGAGACTGAGGCTTGGTGGCTCTGAGGGAAAAGGAAGGGGGTGGTGGGGGTTCACAGCCTGGTTTGGGGAGCCCAGGGAACCTCCAACCCAGTCATTAAGTGGATATCTGCTGCGTTCCATCCGCTGTGCCAGCTCCTGGGAGTGTCGCATCGCCAGCGAGCATTTATTAAGCACCTACTGTGTGCTAGACATCGGGGGGCTATTGGGATGCAGCGCCCCAAATGGGACAGTGCCGGCCCTCAAAGAGGCCACCTGCTTTTAGGGGAGGAACCTTCGTAGAGAACGATGGCCGCCATTTTTGAAACCAGTACAGGGCATCCTGGCCAGGGGGTGAGGAAGCACCTGGTCAGGGATGGGAGCAGGTCAGCCAAGCCAGGTCACCTGAGGTTCTGGGAGGCAGAGAGGAGGAGGGAGGCCATTCTGGGCAGGCTGCCAGGTGGGTCGGACGCCTGAGAAAAAGCCATTCGGGCCTGGGCCGCTCCTCCATCCTCTGGGGAAGGGCGCGCGGAAGAACCACCCAAGAGGGTGCTCAGGCCCAGCTGTCCCCTGCCCCATCCTTGTTCCCCTCCCCCAGTTTCCCGTCATTGTCCCCCCTCCGTACCCAGCCTTGCGCCTCTGACTCCAGAATCCTGCCTTCAGTCCAACGCTTTTGCCCGGTGCCTGTGCCCAGGGCCGGCGGGCTGCTTCCCTCCTGGCCTCTCCCCCCTCCTCGCACTCCCCACCCAGCCCCGCTGCCGTGAGCCTGACTGACGGTGATTGGCCACGTCCCGAGGGGACCTCCTGGTTTCTAAGGCCCTCAACGGTCATACGAGATGTTTTTCACTCTTGGCTTTCTTGGGATGCATAAAAATACTTTCCTAACCGGAAGGATTTTCCTTCGTGCATGGCATTATCGCCCTGAGCTAACTCTGCCTCTCCTATCATCTGGCTGCCTGTCGGCCAGATGATTGTCTGAGGTGGGAGTGAGAGGCTGGACCTGGGATTTTATGGGGACCCTCCAGCCAAGGCAACACCCTCTCACCAATGCAGCTCAGCACCAGCTCCAAAAGCTACGTAGTCTTTTTTTTCAGTCTAACCTTCCCCTGGCTTAGTCCCCGTTTCTTCTTCTGTAAAATGAGGCACAGAGGACCCTTCTGGGTCTAAAAACGCTGTGATGTGAAGGACAGAGAGGCAGCAGAGCAGAAGAGGAAAGAGGAAGGCTACGTTCCTCTACCTCTAATCTGTACTCTCTGTGTCACCTTGGGCAAGTCATTTGTCATTTCTGGACCCCAGAAACCTCTTGAAGACTCAAATTACAAAAGAATTGCAGATTCTTACATGTTAGATTGCGAAATGGACGGGACCTTAGAGGTCATCTAGTCTGGCCCCCTTAATTTACAGAGGAGAAAACTGAGGCTGATAAAGGGGAAATGACTTGTCTAAGGTCAGGCAGGTGGGATTTGCATTGGTAGAAGGAATGTCCCCTCTGGAAGATTCTTCTATCATATTTCTCCCTTCTCACCACCCCCACCCACATACTCCCCAAGTAAAAAGTCAGCTTGATATTTTATTTTATCTAGAGTGAATGAATATGACTAAAAGCTTCTTTACAGACAATTCTTTTCTTTAAAATGTTTATTTATTTATTTGTTTCATTTAGAATATTTTCCCCTGGTTACATGATTTATGCTCTTTCCCTCCCCTCCTCCCTTCCCCCTCCCAGAGCCAACAAACAGTTTCACTGGGTTTTACATGTATCAGTCTTCAAAACCCATTTCCATATGACTGATATTTGCCCTAGGGTGATTACTTAGGGTCTACACCCCCAATCATATCCCCTCGACCCATGTGATCAGGCAGTCGTTTTTCTTCTGTGTTTCTACTCCCACAGTTCTTCCTCGGGATGGGGATACATTCTTTCTCATAAGTCCCTCAGAAGTGTCCTATAGAGACAATTCTTAATAATCTATTAAAAGACTAGTTTTGAACAAGCAGACATGCGCTGTTGGTAGAGCTGTGAACTGGCCCAGCTATTCTGGAAAGCAATTTGGAAAGATACCCCCAAAGCTATTCAAGGGTCCCCACAATATTGCTACTAAGGCTATGCCCTACAGAGATCAAAGAAAGAAGAAAAAGACAGACGTGTCCAAAATAGGTCCTGTAGCTCTTTTTGTGGTGGAAAAGAATTGGAAACTGAGGGAATGCCCATTAATTGGTCAACTGGGGAACAAATTATGATAAATATGTATGACAGAATACTGTGGTACTATAAGAAATGATGCAGGGGATGGTTTCAGAGAAATCTGGGAAGACCTGTGTGATGTAAATGGAAATGAGCAGAACTAGGAGCACAGTTTATCCAATAATAACAATATTGTAAAAATTATCAACTTTGAAAGACTTTGGGACTCTGATCAACCCAAGGACTCACCACAATTCCAGGAGCCACATGAAGAACTTTGCTGCCACTTTCAGATAGAGAGATCCAGATTAAAACATATTTTCTCTTTTTTTTCTCTTCCTTCTTCCTTCTTTTTTTCTTAGATGTGTATAATTCAGGAATTTGTTTTGCAAGATAATACATATTTTAATGAGGTTTAATTTGTATGCCTTCTCAATGAGAAAGGAAAAATTAAGGGAGGGAGAGCAGAACTGCAAATAAAATGTAAAAGGAAATAAATAAATACTTTAGGTTTATGAATAAGATCACAGCTCTAGAAGTGGAAAAGATCTCAGAATCTGACTGGTTCAGTCTTGTCATTTACAGTTGAAATTGACACAGGCAGGTTGAATGATCTGATAACTTCACATTTGGATAAACATCAAAATCAGAATTTGAACCCAGGTCCTCTGACTCCAGAACCACAGTGTTTTTTCACTCATCTCATTCTGAGGATCCTTAATGAGAAGACTATAAACCTTTTAGAATTAAATCATTTCTGTGAATGGAAAGAACTTTCACATTTGATGCTGTAGAAGGAAACAATTTGGGCTTTGGAGTCAGAGATCTGGGTGCTTATCCTGGGCCCACTTACTTCCTCCTTGTGAGCCATTGGGTGGGACACTGACCCTCCCAGTTTCCTCAAGTAAAAAATGAAGACATGGGTTTAGGTGCTAGAAGTCAAGACACACTGGCTCTGCAGGGATGGCTCTCTGCTCATAGCTGGGCTAGCTATGATGATCTCTCTGTTCCTGAACTCAAGACCTTTCTAGAGAGCAGACTATGCCAGATCTTGTCTTCCCCTAACAGATTTTGGGAGAACCCCAAACCCTTCCAAGCTAAGAAAAGGAGTCAAAGCAGAGCTCAAGTGGGAACACTGGGGCACAGTGCTGAGAGAAGGTGTCTAAGGACTTACTGTGTCCCCTACCCCGTCCATCATGGCATCTAAGTCAAACTGACAGTGTGGGGAAAGGTGCTTGAGCTGTGGCCAGCCTCCTTGTTTTACTGATGCCCAAAGAGCCCTTAGCTTGGGCAATGGAGGAGCCTGGCTTTTTTCAGTCCTGACTGTGGACTCCAGACCACAAACCTGACACTGATGCTAATGAGTTCTTGTTTATACTTGGGACCAAATTAACCTGAGTACTGAAACTACAAGTTCCTGCCGGACAGAAGTGGAGCTTTTCCTTTCAAAGAAGCTGATTTGGCTTTGCTGAAGGGGGGAAGAAGCCTGTTTAGGATTTAGTGCAGTCTCAAAGGGACTCCTCGAGGAGGTCAGGATGGGCTGCCTCTCCTCGGAGATCATTAAGCCAAGGCTGACTGCCTGCCTGCCCAGCGCATCAGAGAAGGGATCTCTGTTTGGAATAAGTTCATCGAGGGGCGCACTGGCTCTTGGCCAGACTGATCTATGGAGGTCTAAGAGGCATCACTGATTTTGAGCTGGGGCTCATCTTGGCCAGGCTCCTCATTTTAAAGACGAGGACACTGAAACCCAAAGAGGATAATTACTTATCCAAGGTTACACCACAAATAAGTCAGAGTGCTGGAATTCTATCTGGAGCCACTGGAGCCAGTGCCTTGGCGAGCCTGTAATTCTGAGTTTTCAGAATCAAGGTATTAAAACTGAGGCAAGAGGACAGATGGGGAGTTCAGTGGATGGAGAGCCAGACCTAGAGATTCGAGGTCCTGGGTTCAAATCTGGCCTCAGACACTTCCCAGCTGGGTGAACCTGGACAAGTCACTTAACCCCCATGGCCTAGCCCTTACCCTCTTCTGTCTTAGAACCAATATTCTGCACTGATTCTAAGATGGTAAGGATTAAAAAAAACTCTGAGGAAATATGTGCGAAAGCTGCACCCCACCCCTCCCTAGGCTCCTTTCCCAAATGGTCTTGGCCCTATTCCTCTCTGTACTTTCCCTATTTTCTTTGCTCAATTCCTGCCTCTCACTTCCTTCCCCTTTCCTCTGGAGTCATTAGCTTTGACAAGGGGAATTTGCTTGATGATGCTGGACCTGCTCAGTGCTGGGGTGGAGTCCCTGGCACTGGAGGGTGCTCTGGGTTCCAGTCCCTCTTTCAGGCAGCTCCATCCTGACCAGCTGTCCCCAGATGTTGTGTGGGTCACTGAGGTAGGAAGAGGGGTCAGTGTGCTGGCTGTCAGGACACTCCCCGCTCTGCTGAGGGATGCTTCCTTTGCCTGCCATCCTCCCCCTGATGAGGGCTGGCTTGTTTCCTTCGCAGAACGGAGAGTCATTTTCATTTTGACATGGTCTGCCGTGTCAGCAAAAAGGATAAAAAATACATGAAAATGAGGCTATTTCATTGAATTCAGTTCAGTCTGCTTTTACACTAACTGCTGTGCTATTTGCTGCCTTGGGGAAAGCCCTGGATTTGGAAGCAGAGCTGGTCATTGTTCTTGGTCCTGTCCTGCTCTTCCCCACCCCACTTGGGGTTTTCTTGGCAGAGATACTGTCGTGGTTTGCTACTTCCTTCTCCAGCTCATTTTACAGATGAGAAAACTGAGGCAAACAGTGAAGTGACCTGCCCAGGGTCATTCAGCTAGTAAGTGTCTGAGAACAGGTTTGAACTAAGGATGATGACTCTTCCAGACTCTAGCCCTGGTGCTCTGGCCACCGAGCTTCAGCAACAACAACACTAGATCATGCTACTTGTCCAGCTCCCTAAATTGTGCAAAACACTTTCCATGAGTGTTTTCAAGTGAGAACTGATTCTTTATAGCAACTCCGATGGGTAGGTGTGATTATTGACCCATTTTATAGATAAGGAAACAGAGGGGGAGAGGAATCAAGCAATTTGCTCAAAGTAACACAGTTAGGAAGTCGCCAAGGTCGGATTTGAACTGTTGGCCCCCCAGACTTCTATCCACTTCTCAGAAAAGCTGGCATTTGAGATGCTCCCACCTCCCTTTCCAGGTTGATTTCACAAGGATTTTCTCCACACACACCCATTCCTGAACCAGAATGGACTTCTAGACATGCGTGCTTCGTATAGCACTCCCCTGCCTCTGACCATCTCTTGTGCTTGCAACTTCTCCTCTTGGGAAGCCCAGCTCAGGGGTGACCTCGGGGCATCTCAGGGCTGAAAGGGACCTCAGAGAGAGGCCGTGCCTCTCATTTTGCAGATAGGGAGACTGAGGCACACGGAAAAAAGCAACTTATCCAATATCAAATAAGGAACTGAGTAATAGAGCTAGGATTAGAACCAGTCCACCATTGTCCTTGGTGGCAGGCTTTGAGCATTATTCAACTTGTGAATGTTATCTCAGCTCACCTCCTCCTGCCCCACCTCATCAGGGTAAAGTACTTCAGGTCAGCAGCTCTGACTCTGCTGCTTTGTTTCCCCATCGCCAGGCACATGGTGGGTGCTTAGGGGCTTCCACATCAGTAAACGCCACTTTAGTGAAGCAGATGATTAGTAGCGCCACTGCCACCCTATGAAGAGTTCCAAGCTTAGGTGGTAGAACGAATGACAAACGAGCCCTGCCTAGTTAAGGGAGATTGGCCAGTCCAGCAGGTCAGAGGCATCTGATGGCCGCCTCCGGCATCAAAGGTGCCCTCTGACAAAGCTGGAGTGGCTCCCTGGCTGTGTGTGCTGAGCCTGGGCAGGGAGCTGTTCGTGGTGATGAAGCAAGAACTGCAGGGGGAAATGGATGCATGACCAGCTCTTCTTCTGCCCTGGAGGGTTTCCTTCCCTTCCCCACCCAGGGTCCTTCCTGCTCGTTCCTCATTTCCTCATCAAATCCTGATTCTCAGAAAGGAAACTTTTAGTCATCCAATTAGGAAACTTCATTAAGGCACCTACTGTGTTCCAGGTGCCAAAAGGCACTTCAGATACAAAGACAAAACAAAGCTTTCCTGGACCTCAGGGAGTTTATGTCCTTCCAGGAAATAGAATTTGTAAACAGATAAGAAAATCCGAGGTCTTTTCAGTATGGAGAACTGAGGAGAATCATAGCACCTCCTCAGGGCTGCTGTGAGGGTCGAATGAAATACTATGCAGAGAGGGCTTAGTAAGTCTCAAAATGTGATGTAAATATGATTACTGCGACTACTCCCCCAACTTACTCAAGCTACTCCTATCACATCTATCACTACTACTACTACCACTACTACCACCACCACTACTACTACTACTACTACTACTACCACTACTACTACTACTACTACTACTACTACTACTACTACTACTACCACTACTACTACTACTACTACTACTACTACCACCAGTACTGCCACTACTACTACCACTACTACTACTGCCACTACTACTACTACTACTACCACTACTACCACCACCAGTACTGCCACTACTGCTACTACTACTACTACCACTACTACTACTACTACTACTACTACTACTACTACTACTACCACCAGTACTGCCACTACTACTACTACTACTACTACTACTACTACTACCTCTACTACTACTGCTGTTACTACTACTGCTACCACCATCACTACTACCACTACCACCACCACTAACACCACCACTACTAACACCACCACCACCACCACTACCACAGCTACCACTGCCATCAAGGGGATCAGGAAAGACTTGCTATAGGAGGTGGAACCTGAGTGGAGCCTGGAAGGAAGCCAGCCAGGGTTTTGAAGAGGTGGCATGCATCCCAATATGCCCTGCTGCCTTGGTAAAGCCCCAGGAGTAAAGGATGTAATTGCTTGTGGGCTCCTTGCTAGAGAGCTTGAAAGAACCAGTGAGCACCCCAGGTCCATCCATCCTCAATTCCTCACTTCACAGTTGAGGAAATGGAAGCCTAGAAAAGGTGAAATGACTTGTCAAAGTCCCACTTCGGGTCAGAGTGCAGATGGGACCCCGAGCCTTGTGACTGGCCACCGTCTGAGGCTCTCTCCCTTCTGCAAGGCTGTCTCTAGAGCTTCAGCAAGATAGAAGTAGATTGCTTGTCCCAGGGCTCTATTTAGGAGAGTCCAACAGAGGGAACAGAGAGGACAAGCTGGCCTGTCACGAGGAGCGCAGCCCGGACGGGCGTGGCTGTGGGCAGCTCACAAGGGTTCTGGACGATGCTGGGTCTCTGGGTGGCTCGTCCTTCCTCGTGAGGATGGCAGGATGGTCCACTCGGAGAACCTACTTACTTGTATTCCTCCAGCCTCCATCCTGGAGCTTTTCTTTTGTCCTCTTGCTGTTATACCTTTCCCAAGACTGACAGTTGTGTTTGCTCAGGGCTGTCTGAATGGTTTTGGCTTCAAACTTTGTTATTCAGAATGCTTTGTGAATGGAGTTTCTCCTAAGCAGAAGAAACTTGCTCACTCCTGCTTCTTTTATTAACTCCTTTAAAGAAGGGATGGCAGGGACTGGGCTTCTGGCTTCATTCATGCCGGGAACTCCCTAGAGAGGAGCCTCCTTCTACCAATGGAAGCCAACCCCTCCTTGTGACTTGGCCTGGATGTACTGGCTGGAGAGGCTCTGAAGCACTCAGTTGTTCAAGGCTCACCCAGCCAGGAGGTGTTAGAGAGGAGATTTGCACCCAGGACTTCCCACCATCTCTCCATCCACTTTGCCTATTCTGCTTCTCATGTCCTCTCGGCAAAGGAAATCATGCCAGCCATATTCATATATATATATATTATGTGTGCATATGTGTATGTAAGTGCATGTATGTTAGTGTGGATGCATGCAGTGCTGCAGAGCCCCCAGCTGGACCATCCTCTTGGGGGTTTGCTCCCTTTCCAGGTTTCCCTGGATCCCATTGGCTCAGCAAGCATTTTTTAAGCCCCTGCTATGGGTGAGGCTTGGCGCTAAGTGCTGGGCATACGAAGAGGGGCAGAAACCAGCCAGAGAAACCGAAAAAAACCAGCCCTGGCCCCAAGGAGCTCAGAGTCTACCTAGGGAGGCAAGTTTGCAAATAGACGTGCACCTGAAATCTCCCCTCGATAAAGGTGGGCTAGTCTCTGTGGGAAGACATGAGAGAGCATGAAGGGGGAAGGGAAAGGCTTCTAGGAGGTGCAAACCTGGGTCATGAAGAAAGCCAAGGAAGCTTCAGCAGTGGTGCCTCAGTTTCCCTCCTAGCCCTTCTCCTCTCCCAGAGAGCAGTCACACACTCAAAGAATATTGCTTTGGGGTTTTGTTTCTTTTTTTTTAAATGTTACCTTCTATCTTAGAATCAATACTAAGGATTGATTTCAAGACAGAAGAATGATAAGGGCTAGGCAATGAGAGTGAAGTGACTTACCCAGGGTCTCAGAACATGGAAGTGTCTGAGGCCAGAACCCAAGTCCTCCTGACTCCAGGCCTGGGTCTCTATCCACTGAGCCACCTCACTGCCACACAAATAATATATTTATTTTTAAATCCTCACCTTCTGTCTTGGAATCAATACTGTATATTGGTTCTAAGGCAGAAGAGTGGTAGAGGCTAGGCAACAGGGGTTAAGTGACTTGCCCAGGGTCACAGAGCTGGGAAGTTTCTGAGGCCAGATTTGAACCCAGGACCTCCTGTCTCTAGGCCTGACTCTCAATCCACTGAGCTACCCAACTGCCCCCAAATAATACTGTTTTAAAGAAAGAAGAGAAAAAAATCAGCAAAACCAATTAATATATATATATATTTTAAGTTTGAAAACATGCACTATTCCATATATGTGTACATCCCCCTCAGCAAAGGGGGCAAAGGGTGTTTATATATATATATATGTATATATATATGTATATATAATACTTTATATAAGCAAAAGCAATGCTGTGACTCTCAGAGAGTAAGGAGAGATTGGGGGCTGGGCTGGATGAGGAAGATTGTAGTCATGATAACCACCCTTTGTACTTCATACGTGGAAATAGATATAGATTATAGACATAGTTATAGACATAAATATAGATATAGACATAGATATAGATATAGACATAGACATAGATATAGATATAGACATAGACATAGACATAGATATAGACATAGACATAGATTTAGACATAGACATAGATTTAGACATAGACATAGATATAGACACAGACTTAGATATAGACATAGATATAGACATAGACATAGATATAGACATAGACATAGATATAGACATAGATATGGACATAGACATAGATTTAGACATAGACATAGATTTAGACATAGACATAGATTTAGACATAGACATAGATATAGACACAGACTTAGATATAGACATAGATATAGACATAGACAAATCTATTTGGTCCTCATACCAATCCTGCCAGCCCAGGACTGCAATGCTGGGTGCTCATCTGAGACCCAGAGACTTTCATCAACTGGTTCAAGGTCTTATAGCTAGAAAATGCTGCAGGTGGAACTTGAACCCAAATTATGTTGACTTTCAGTCTAGAACGCTGCCATGTAGAGAAGGGCTCACCAGTTTTAGATTCAGGAAGATCGAAGGTTCTGATGAATTGTGTAACCTCAGGCAAATCATTTCCATTCATCTGAGCGTTGCTTCCCCTGTCTGTAAGATGAGAGCTGGACCCCTTAGAGTCCTTTTCTTCTTCCCTGGTGAAAGTTCAGCAATATTCCATTGCTGCTCCTGTGCTGTCTGATGTTGGGCTTTGAGTTAATGGCGTCTATCTGCAGAAATAACAGTTCTCAGGTAAATGGCGTGCTTCCCATTCCCCCAGCCTTCCAACACGATGGGAGGAGGGGAGAAATATCAGCATTTCCTTTTCCCTGTGGTCCTTCCCCTTCCCCTCTGCAGGGCTCCCTTTACATGGAGACTGGCTCTGGAACTTCATGGGCATGGAGGACTACCAGAGGAGCAGATTCCTCTGCAGCTTAGAACTCCAGAGAGCCGTCCACAGCCCTAAGAAAGCTTGGGGTGAGTTATTCAGCTCCCCCACATGTACCAGGCACTGTACTAAGTGCAGGTTATGAGACTTGTCCAGTCACACAGCCAAGATGCGGCAGAAGCAGGATTTGCGAGATGTCTCTAAATGTGCTCATCTCATGTTTCTTTCGAGCTACTGCAATTCTTCTTTGCTCAGAGCACAGAGCCTTCTTAATGTGAGCTCATCCTGCTGCACGAGCCTGTGCCAGTGTCTTCTGTGTCCCACAGTCAATGCCGGGGCTCTTCAGAGAGACCTTGACTGTGTCCTTCCTCATACCTTTCTCTGACCTCCCCAGCAAAGGTCTCCCTTGTAGTATTGCCAATGACTGCTCTACCAAACTCTCTTCAGAACACCTTCAGGAAAGAGAAAGCCACCATGCCTCAGAGCAGTCACTGCCCTTTGGGTCATTCCTCCTGGTCCTCTCAAATATTTAATAGCAGAGCTAAGTCTTCTCTTGGCCTAGGAATAGGATCTTTGGCCCTGGTGGGCATGCAGGATGTTTTCGTTGGGCAGATAGCCAATCATGTAATAGATAAGCTGTATGTCCTGTCTGTGAACTGCCTTCATCTTGAAGAGTCCCCTGGGTCCTGTGACCAAGATGCCGGACATAGAAGGAGAGCTCGGGCCAGTGGACATTCTCTCAGCAAAGGGCTTGATGAAGCCACGCTGTCCCTTAGTTATCACTGCTTCCCTTCCTAAAGACACACGAGCTCCATCTTATCGGCACATTCCTGAATTTTGCCAGGAATTGAAATCAGAGTCTCCAAAGTCTAGTTGGAATCTTCTGGCTTCTTTTCCTCCTGCCCAAGTGTGTGGAGGTTTAGGGTTATGTGTGATTCTTGAGAAAAAGACATTCACAAAAAAAGGTTTTCATGTAGGATGGTGCGCAGGACCATTTTCCTATTGGAATGGGATGTGGGAGGAAAGAAATATTCCATCTGGCTTCCAGCTGCCCTAAATGCTTTTTTAAGATAGCAGAAATAGCAAGTTGCTGGGAAAAAAGATAAAAGAACAGGACAGAATTTGGTAACATTCAGGACATATTTTTCTGTGAAATCATCAGTTCTGCGTCCATCTTTTGCCTCAAACATGGCCATGTTCTCATTTGGGTGATTTCCACAGGATCTTCTCCGGACACTTGCTAAAATCATCTCATCTGGGCTTGGCACCAACCTGGCTCGGTCTGTGGGCGACGCCACTGCCCGCCAAGTCCACCTAGAGAAGGGGAGAGTCTCTCTTGCCAACACCTCCCTCTCGAATTGAACAAAACAAAGAGAAATGAAATGTTTCCTTCTACGTAAGATAATTAAATTAACGAGCCCCAACACCCTTAACTGATGCTTTTAAATGCCATTCTTGTTCTGTTCCAGGACCAGGGGCAGATTGTGGGGGAAGTGAGTCATAGAGAATGAGAAGAGAAGAATGGGCTGGGGGCACTGGGGAGGGAATAACAAAAAGGGAGCAGAAAAGAGAGATCAGGGAGTGAGGGAGGAAGGGAGAAGGAGCTTTGGCTGGCTTCAGAAGGAGGGAGCTCCATGCCTGCTGAGTCATGCAAAGAAGAATGCTTAAGTGATCTCGGAGGCTGAGGGGAAAATGTGTTGGGTGAGATGGGAGGATCTAGCCTGGCAGTACTTGGCACCCCTGATGCTCTGACCTTTTTGGCCTTGGCCTTGACCAGGGTTTATGAGAAGTCATTAAAGCTGCATGTTCACACCCTAAAGCTGGAGGGCTTCTGGTGGCCTCTGAAAGGGAGAACTAGACTGGAGACTCTCAAATGGGATTTTCACGTGGATTCTACCCTTGACTTGAGACTTGCTCCAGGAACTCGGTGCCATCGTTTGCTTTGTGTTGGCTAGGTAGCTGTTGAATGAACAAGCACTGATAATAGAATTGTAATCTTTTTTTCATGGTCAAAGTAAAGAACATATGATCACCCTAGCCAGGAGGGGTTTCTCATGTAAAAGGTAGCTTATCAGACACTTCCTGGCTGTGTGACCCTGGGCAAGTCACTTAACCCCCATTGCCTGCCCTTACTGCTCTTCTGACTTGGGACCAATATTGATCTCAAGATGGAAGGTAAGGGTTGTTTTTGTTTTTTTTTTTAAGATAGATTGGTGCAGAGGAAAGAATGATGGATTTGGGTCTACCTGAGCCAATCATGTGCTCTCCTGCTTATTTCCCTGTCAAAACAATGGAGTTGGACAAGAATGTCTCAGAGCTTCTGACCGCCTTGAGTGCTGAGCACTTAGTAAGTGGTCCAGAGTTATTACTTTTAGGGATGACAGGGAGCTTAGAGGCAGGAAGGGCTGGATTCAAATCCTGACTCTGACACTTACAACCTGGGAGATGCATTGCATGTCTGAGTTAAAGCAATTCTCAAGGAGTTATCAGTATTCTGGGATGGTGGTTGTTGGCTTGGTGAGAGGGATTTCTTCTCAAGGTTTCCCCAGACTGATTTTACAAACACGTTGGTCCATTTTCCTTTGGCCTTGAGTGAATGTAATTGGGAGTGACACGAGGCAAACAATTATGTACAGGATAAATTGGAGACCATCTCAGAGAAGAGGCAGGAAGATTCAGAATAAAAGATCCCCAGCACATCCCACAATGCCTAGCACAAGAGATGGGGGATAGAATGTCAATTTCATTGGTTCAGGGAACCCCCAGATCCCTCGATCCAGGTCAGCACCTTTCCGACACCTTCTTGTCTAAGAGAGCTGCCTCGAGTATTGAGTGCACGAGAACCTTGTCCAGAATCATGTAGCCAGTATAGATTCGAATTCTGGTCTTCCTGATTCCAAAGCCAGCTTGCTATTCATGATGGCAGCTTGCTTCTGAGGCCCCCACATCAGGAGGGGGTTAAATAGGTGCTTGAGGATTATTTAAGTAACACAGCTGGGCCTTTTATTCCTGGTCCTTTGACCCCAAATTCTACCCCTTTCATACCGTGTCCCTGTTGGCCAATCTCTATGGATTAAATCCCATGAAAATATCTTTAGCATGAATTGTCCTTGATTTATCGGCATGGATTGATTGGAAGATGTGTTGCTGTGACCATGTTTCACGAGGGAGCAGGACATTTTAAAGCTGATGGGAGTGGTGATTCCCATCTCTGAACTAGACAGGCAGTTACAAAGATCCCCCCAGATCCTAAGAGAGAGAAAACCAGCCTCAGTCATCTCATTGCAGGCAGCACAGGTTCATGAGCACCAACTCATTCATTCTGAAGGTCTTGGAACAATCATGAAATGGATGACCAGGAAAAAAAATGAAGCAGTCCCATGGCGAGAATGAGAGATAGTGAAGGGACAGATAGTTCATGCTGCCTGTGAGTGTACAGGATGTTGTTCTAGCTAGAGAGGAGCCCAGTATGGTGGGGCCTTATCACGTGGTCATGCAGGCTGGGGTGGGTTTGTAATCTTTCAGAGGGAATGCCCGGATGGATGAGGTTGGAAGGACTCAACAGGACAGCATCATGTGGTTGGCAAGAGTGATGTGATCAAGGGCAGTGAAACTATGGAAATAGGAAGAGGGAATCTCCTAACAACATAGACAAGACTAGATTTTTTTAATGGGTAAAAATAATGGCTTATGTGTAAAGACCCTCATTTACATGAGCAAAAAAAAACTGAACAAAGCAGCTGTCCACTGATTGAGGGATGACTGAAAAACTTTATTGTATAAGAATCCAATGGAATATTCTTGTGCCATAAAAAGGGTGAATATGTAGGATATAGCAAGAATGGAGGACTCATGTAGAATGATTTAGAACCCAGAGGACACCCTGTTAGACTGTAATCCTATAAATGAATGCTGAGCTATGTGATGAAATGCACCTCCCTCCTCTTAAAGTAGGGGAATTAGGCACTGGATGTTGCATGTGCTGTCAGGTAGAATGGATATGTTGGCTATTTACTGTTAACTTTTCTTTTTATTACAAGGGAGAATTCATTGTATGGGTAGGTAATATATTGGAAAATGCCATTGACATAAAAAATCAAAGGCATCAATTAAACTTAAAAAA
This sequence comes from Monodelphis domestica, assembly GCF_027887165.1. Lineage (NCBI taxonomy): Eukaryota > Metazoa > Chordata > Mammalia > Didelphimorphia > Didelphidae > Monodelphis > Monodelphis domestica. Next base: position 314,074,397 of record NC_077231.1, read on the forward strand.
TTACAGCATGTATTAGATGATTATTTTAAACCCTTACCTTCTGTCTTGGAATTAATACTGTGTATTGGTTCCAAGGCAGAAGAGTAGTAAGGGCTAGGCAATTGGGGTTAAATGACTTGCCCAGGATCACACAGCTGGGAAGTGTCTGAGACCAGATTTGAACCTAGGAATTCCCATCTCTAGGCCTGGTTCTCAGTCCACTGAGCTACCCAACTGCCCCCTGTATTGTATGTTAAAATGAGAGATGGTGGCAGGATTGCGTTGGACTCTAGTCACATGGGTTGGGATGGAAGACCAAAGAGACCATGAAGGTTTTGATGTCATCAGAGGCAAAATATTCAATCTGTGAAATGAAGGAGAAGAAAGGTAGATAGAAAATGGAGGAAGCTCATTTGCACTTGATAATGAGATTTCTTTGAAAGAATAGAGCAAGATGTGGAAAGTCCACTTTCCTGTGGAAAGTCCACTTTTAGTGACCCACAAGCTTGCATTTGCATTGTGACTTGCTTGGAAGATATGAAATATAAACTTTTCCCTCAGATTAAATAGATCTTGTTTCCATGCCAAGCCAATAAATCTGACTCTCCTCTCCCTTAGGGTTACTCAATGCCTTGGCAAGCATAAGAGATCTGTATAGACCTGAGAAGCCTTCACCACACCTTGGAGAAATCCTTCTTAATCAAGATTGGAGATGGCTTTAGGTCTAGGCATCCTTGGCAGCTTCTTATGCCTTCTGGTTCAAAGGAGAACTCCACCCAGCTGAGTTTGCTGGGCTCATTATTGGGGAGTGGATAGGGCATGTGCCTGAGACAATAAATATGTCCCTGAGGGTGGGAGGGAGGGTAACAAGAGGAGGACACTCCTGTGTTTCTCATGATCTCCCAATGTGAATCATCTAGAATGCCCTGGACAGGGCAAAGAAAACCCCAAAATTGAATGAATAGAAGAATATGAAGAATACCATGAATGTCTCTCACTGGTCTCGTTTACATCACATATATGTGTCCAAGTTTGAGTTCATCTAGTTCAGAGAGAGCCTAAGATGAGATCTACTCGGATCACCTACTAGAATCATAGATTTTTAGAGTAAAGGGAGACCTCAGAGACCCTTGGTTTCAACCCATACATGAAAAAGGATCTCATTGACTTTCTGTTCTTCAAGTGGTCATTCAGCTTATACTGAAAGCCCTCCAATCAAACAGCAAACCTTTATTAAGGGCTAATTTTGTGTCAGGTACTGAGTTAAGTACATGAGAGAACCCACTACCTCTTGAAGTGCCTTCCAGCCATTAAAAAATTAATTTGTATTGATTTTTTGTTTTTCTTTTCAACACCTTAATCTCTGAATATATCCATCTCCTCTCCTCTAGTTAGTGAACATTGCTGGTAACCAAAAATAAAAAGAGAAGAGGGTAAAAAGGCAGTTTGGCAAAATTAAACAACACTTTGGGTGAGCCTTACACTGTGATTCATCCTTTCCTTTATGTTATCCACTCATTTAAAGAAGAGAAGAAAGTGCATCTCTTCTTTAGGGGTTGGCTATTTTAATTAGAGTGCTCACTTTTGGTGTTGAGGTAGGAGTGGTTTCCACCTACATGGTTCTGGTCATCTAGATCTTGGTTTTTCAAGTTCTGTTTATTTCAATCTTGCATCAGTTCATATAAATCCTTTCATGTTTTTCTGAATTCTTCATATTCTCCATTTCTTCTTTTTTCTTTTGTTTCTTTGAATTAATTTATTTAGTCAATTTAGAACATTATTCCTTGGTTACAATATTTACATTATTTCCCTCCCCCCCTCCCCCTCCCCTTCCCATAGCTGACACGCAATTCCACTGGGTATTACTTGTGTCCTTGATCAGAACCTATTTCCATGTTGTTGGTGTTTGCACTAGGATGTTCCTTTAGAGTCTCCATCCCCAACCATATCCCCATCAACCCATGTGATCAAGCAGTTGTTTTTCTTCTGTTTCTAACTCCCACAGTTTTCCCCCTGAATGTGGATAGTGGTTTTTCTCGTAGATTCCTCTGAGTTGTTCAGGATCACTATATTGACACTAATGGAGAAGCCCATTACATCCAATTGTGCCACAGTGTATCAGTCTCTGTGTACAATGTTCTCCTAGTTCTGCTCCTCTCATTCTGCCATATTCTCCATTTCTGCCAGTCATATTCTCCAAGACAGCCATTTGTGTGAATACCTTGCAGCATCAAAAGTGACTTTGTTGCCAGGCTCCAAAAGGATCTTACCTTTGGATTCAATCTAATTAGATAGAATTTAAGAGATAAATGGAAAAATTTTGCATTTAAATACAAAAAAATCGACCTCATTTAGCATAAAACAGAGACGATGCTGAGAGACAATATCTTATGAGAAAGATCTGGAACTTCTACCAGACAGTGAGCTCAATCCAAGCCATCAGTGTAATGATATGGCTGCCAGAAAGGAGTAATGTGAATGCAGGCTGCTTGAAGAGGAGGCAGAGCTTCCAGACTTGAGGTGGGACGGTTTGACACTCTCACTGTCCTCTCTCATCCAAAGCATTAGGATCAGTTCTGGGCACCATTGTTTGGGAGGGACAATGATAAACTGAACAGTGTACAAAGAAGGGCAACCAAGATGGTGAAGAGCCTCAAGAATCTATTGAAGACAATGGGCTTTCCTAGCCTAGAGAAAACAAGACTCTAGGGAAGCATGATAATGTTTACAAAACATTTGAAAGGCTGTCAAATGGCAGAGAGATTAGGCTCATTCTGTCTGTTCTAAGTTACAAGAAAATAATTTCTGTTTGAGGGCAGGAAACCCTTCCTAGCAAGGAAAGCGGTCACCAGGGAGGATGGACTGCTTAGAGAGGTGGTAAGGTCCCCATAAGGGCTTCAAGAAGAGACTAGATGACCATATATCAAATATATACCAGCAGTGATTCCTTGTGTGTACTGATGGGATGATAAGGCTGCTGAGATTTCTCTCTTCTCTTCATCTCTAGTTCTGGGAACCAGGATAGCAATGGCCATTTTTTAATTTCCCTGAAAGCTTTGAGTGGGTTGATAGAGAATCAAAAGTGGTTCCGAGAGTTCTAGAACAAACTGGAATCCAGTCTCACCATTGGAAGGCCCAAGTCTTTGGGACTACCAGTCCCTAGTTATTATTCTTTCAATTGCTCCAGATTTGGGCTGGGAACTCAAAATGTTAGAAAGCAAATGCCAAAAATTACTTTTATATCTAATTGGGAAGGAATAAACATTACTGAAAGAAGAAAGACTTGGGTCTAAGCCTTAGCAAGATCCATAAATTCTGGGATCACTGCAGACAAAAGAACCCAACCCCTAGCTATTTGACTCGTTCTGTCTGGTTTCACTGGAACCACACTGGCTTCAGACATGTAGAGAGACACAAGTTGCCCCCAGTATAGTATTGCTGTAAGAAAGACACATGAAAACTCTAAAACCCTATATGAATTTCAGTTGTTATTCCCATCTTCATCCTCCACCTTGTCAGCATGGGTAACATTGGGTTCTCCAAAGCAGATTTAATGTTTGTCAAAAGAAATAAGATTCACTTATAAGATCATAGATTTTAGAGCCCGTAGGACCTTAGAGATTATTTAGCCCAACTTGTCCATTCTTTTACAGATTGTTAAATGGAGTTCCATAGTTCTAAGGAGACTTTCCCAATTGCCCCAACCCCCACCAGCTAATATGTAGCAGGGCCAGGATCAGGTCTTTCTTTGGATTCCCAGCCCAGGCTCAGAAAGATGGTATGACTTGTCCGTGGTCCTAGAGCTGCAGTCAGAGATGAGATTCAAGCAAAGATTGCAATAAAAATCGCTGAATGCTGGCCACTTGAAAGAAAGGCTAGTTAATCTGATTGCTTGTTTTCTGACCCAGAGATCAGAGGGCTACACAATTTGGAGAGGGGAATGGAGAGGAGACAGTACGTATAGTTTCCACACAGGCCAGGTTCAAGATAACCTGCGTAAATGGATAATTCAATTCTAATTTAGAAAGACATCATCTGGGATTTGTCTCTTACGGCAAAGGACAGAAAAGAATCACTTAAACATTTGTTCTACACAGTTTATTTCCAAGAATGAAAGTGGCCCAACTCTCAGAGAGCTTACCTTCTCCTGAATGTTCTCTGATATTCTGTCTTTTAATTGGACTGATTTACTCTCGCTTCAGATGACAGATCTCCATGTTTTTAGGCATTTCTTCATATAATATGCATACCATTCAGATATTTGCCTAACTAGGCTTTACTTCTTTTCCTCACCCATTTCCCACATTCTCTTGCTTTGTCAGGAGACAGGAAAAACTCAGTAGATGTTTATTATTATGCCAAGGAAAAACCCATGGGAATAGTTCATTATCCTCAGTTTCTGCTTATGAACATGTGCTGAGAGGCTCATTTCTTTCTGTCTGGGTTATATTTAGTGTCCTACCTATTTGCTGATGTACTGGGGGTTTTGGTGCTTGAACAGAAATTTCATGTTATTGTTCGTTGGTTTATGGTTCAAACCATTGCTTAGGGAAGGCATCAGGCCAGTGTGTGGTCTAGGCATGAGGCAGAAAATAAGGAAACCTCGGTTTGAATTCCAGTTCTTCTACCTAGGAAAGGATTGAAATGGCCTGAACTAAAGGATAATTCTTTTGAGTTCAAATTTCAAAAGTGTGTTTGTAGTAAAACTACCATTTAGGTAGCTGTGCAACTTTAGGAAAATTAATTCCTCTCTCTGAACCATCAGCCAACAAATACAGAAGTTTAAAGTGCTTTCACTTCTGTTAAGGTGAGATTTCCTAACTGGTCATTGAAACACAAAGGATCTTAGAATTGAGTGAGCTAATACAAATCCCCTTATTTTTTACAGGTAAGGAAATTGTGACCTAGGGAGGTCAAGTGATTAGTCCAATGCTATATGCTATATGATTAGAAAGTGCCCATTCTTGGGGGAAGCTGGGTAGCTCAGTGGATTGAGAACCAGGCCTAGAGATGGGAGGTCCTAGGTTCAAATCTGGCCTCAGACACTTCCCAGCTGTGTGACCCTGGGCAAGTCACTTGCCTAAAAAAAAGAAAAAGAAAAGGAAAGAAAGTGCCCATTCTTGAGTGAGACAATTAAGACTCAAAATAACTATGTGACTCACCTGAGATCACATAGGTAGTGGAGCTGGGATTTGAACCTAGATCCTGGGTGATTTTGTCAGGATGGGGAATTCTTGGTGTGGGAGCATTCCCTCCCAACACAGACCACCATCACCATCCCTCAGTGACTTGATTAACAAATCCTGGGGAGTTTCATAATGCATGTAGAGGTGAAGTCACTTACCCAGAGTCACAGCTATTTAAGTGTCAAAAACGCCTGTGAACCTGGGTGTTCCTGACTTCACACTTGGCACTTATCTTCTATACCACAGTGATGATTTTTATCCATAAATTAAGCAGGTAATTTTCCATGAATGGATTAGATTGTGGTGAATTTAGCAAGTTCATTCACATCTGAAGTTTTTGTTTTGATGGGGTAGCATGGAGTCATGCTGGTTGGGGAATCATCTCTCTGTTGGGCAGAGAAAGATCTGTGTGGGTCTCTTGGTCTCAGTGTCCCCATGTGAACAAGGAAAGGGGTTGGTGGAGAGAAGTTCCCAAGAGTCTGCTTGTTCTGATCATCTCCCTCTTATCACTGTTGAAGGCAGAAATTCAGCACCCTTTATACTTTGAAGCCAATAAGTTCTTTTCTTTTATGTCATCAGATTCCTTAGCAAGCTCCAAGTAGCCACTTCATCCCCTGCTCAAACTGTGTGCAGCCGCCCAAGTATCGTTCTGTTCTTTCCTGGACTAAAAATACTCCCATGATGGGAACTCCTAAAAATTCCCTCCTCACAAGATGGTGTTGGTGGCGTGCAGATGGCTGAGGGAGGGAACATCTCTTTCCAGAAGCTTCACTGATGCTAGCTTGTGAGAGACAGGTTTCAATCCAAACTCTCCCATGAGCACCTGTCACTCTTTTTCAGATGACAAAATACCCTAAATAGGACAGAAACCAGCCATTGCCATGCTTTGATCAACCCAAGGAAATGGGCAACCTCATTGGTTACCCTGAACTTGATTCTTCCATGAGAGTAGCTAAAAGGTGTTCCCTCTCAGCCTTACCTTTGGAGGACCAGTGATTTCTAGATTGAAATTTTATGGAAATACAAACAAATTAAGTGATTAAATGATTTTGAGATCGCAGAAAAGGTAACTGGTTGAGCTAGGATTTGAGTTCATCAGACTGAGTTCTGTAATAGTATATTGCCTCCTTCTAGATTTAGCCAAAGGATCCCCTCTTCCTCTTCTCTCATTTCTACGCTCTCTCCTTCAAAGGGATTGTGGATTTCTCCCATTCACATTTTCCTTAAATTAGTCTATATTCATGTGGGGAAACTACATAGTATGGGGAAAAGGTTACTGAATTTGGAGTCAGGAAGACATGAATTCAAATCCCATCTCAGACATTGACTAGTTCTATGTTCTAGTTTCTGAGACTGTTTACTCATCTGTAAAATGGAGATAATGGAATTTTTAATGGGATCATAGATCTCCAGCTGGACCTCTACCTTTGGGACTGACTGGTCCTCATTTTAATGAGAACCAGGCAAGGTTAGTGATTTGCCCAAGGACAAGCATGAGGAAAATATCAGAGGTAGGATTTGAATCTAGAGCTTCTGACTCCAAAGCCTGTTTTCTTTCTACTTCTGTTTACATGTCTCTATCTCAGTCTGTCTCTCTGAGATCTAGTGAGAATGCACACAAAGTGCTGTTGTTCCTACTCCGCAGAATGGAAGCTCATTGAGGGCAGGGATTCATTTCTGGTTTTAGCTTTGCACCACACAGCAGAATGTCCTGTATAGAAAGCCTCATTTTAGAGCTGAAGCCATCTAGCCTAGTCCTCACATTTTACCTGTAATAGAAAGCCAGCCAATGAGAGCCCAATCTTGGTCAATCTAAATGTGTGGGTAGCACACTCGGAAATAGAGTCCCCAAGCTTTTCCATTACCTACTGATAAGGACCCTGAATCTCAGGGAGGCTGTGATTCACCACCCCTGCCCTTCCCAACCCCGCCTCCCATGGTTGTTGTTAGTGTCTGTTGTTAGAGTTGATAAATCTTGTCAAGTGCTCCATTCTCATTGTCCTATGAAAATTCTAAGGAGCAAAAACTTGTCAAGACTTTGTTATTGTTCTCCAATCTTGTATGGTAGCATGGTTCTATGGCAGCTGGGTTCTAGAAGGCTATGCTATTAGAACTCAAGTTCAGGTAAGTCCTAACAAGTGGAAAAGGATTGAAGTATAGAAACAGAAATTGGACTCTGTTTCCTATGGACAAAGTGAGCTAACACCATGGTAGACTCATCACCAGGTTGGCCATAGTGTGGTGATGGGCATTTCAGCCATGGCAATTGGTGGAGCCAATCAACCAAGTGATGGCGCCATGGCAACCTCTGAGCCAATGACATCTCTGATGCTTGTAGCATTTCCTGAGAAGCATGGATGATCTCCAAACCAATGGGCTGGGATCCATTTGTAAATCTTCAATGCCCATGACCATTCTAAGCATGAGAACCCAATTCTCTTTGCCTCTGAAGTCAAGAGATATCAGAATTTGTCCTGTGCTTGTGATGCCAGCTAGTTCTAAGGAAACTTCTCAGAACCTCAGTTTCCTCATCTATATAATGGGAATTAGGGTACCTTGTTCTTCTCTCTTCTCCTAGTACCTTTATACCTAGTAGATTTTTTCTTCCTTCAGTCTTCCCTTCCTTTTATCCTTTCCTATTTCTCACACTAAGACAGAAGAAGCTTGGCCAGGACCTGCTGCATTTCTCAAATTTGCCTGAGCTTTAAAGGATCCCAAAAGCACTTTCTGTGCCTTGGCTCATTCAGTCTGCACCACTACCTCATGAGGTAGTCCCTAAGGGTCATATTACCCCCCCCATTCTACAGATGGGGAAGTTGGAGCTCAGAGGGTTAAACTGAGCACTGAAATTATTAGCACAAGACAAATCCACACTCAGCTCTCTCGATTCCAAATCCGGCACCTTCGAGCCCCACCCCAATGCAAAGAGAGGATGTTCCCCCAAGTTTACTGTAGAGTGCAATCATGAAGACTATTCTTGTTAGAGACTGCCCTGCACACATCGTCACAAACACTTGGAGGAGTGCACAAGCATGAAAAAACAAAGAGTGTTTACTTAAGATGCTTTGCAACTCCCTGCCCACAGCCCATGTGACTTAGCCGTTGCTATGGTAACACGGAATTTTTCATTCCCCAACTTGCATAAATCCGAAGGGTGCCCTTGTTAATACGGCCTCAGCCTCCTTGAAGTTTGAAAAAAGGGAAAATATTTGGAAACAGTGAAGAAGCACACCTGCCCGGCCCTTTGGCAGCTTTGGTACCTCTTCCTGGATCCTCTGATCAGAGATGTGCTGATGTAGGGGAGAACAAGATGTGAATGAGTTTGAACAATCCTAGCCTGGAGGAGGAAGAGAAGACTTGGGGGAAGGAGTCTGTGCCTAGTAGCTGTCTATAGGTGTTAGGAGAGCTGTCCTGGGCAAGCAAGCGGGATTAGCCTGGTTCAGCTTGGCCCCAGAAGGCAGAGCTAGGAACAATGGAGGAGGAGAGTGGGATGGCGTTCCCAAAGTGTAGAGGATGGGGAGGGAGCTCCCCCTCCTTGGAGGTCTCCAAGCCAACGTTGGATGATGACCTTTTAGGAGGCTCTTCCAGCCCTTGCTAGGCTAGCTGGCCTCTCTCACTCTAGGAACATCCCACTGAACTTTCAATGGAGTAGGAAGAACCTCCGAAGAGACACCAAGGCCACTGGGTGACTTATAAAGGGCCACTTTTAAAGGACTATTGAGTTGTTCTGATTTTCAAAGGTTCCCTGAGATGCTACCATGAATTATTTAAACCCCAGGTGAGGACTATGACTGTCCCTGCCATGTGGAAACTTCATTTAATCACAAAAGTAGTTTAGCCTTCCTCCATCCTATTCATGGCGCCTTCCAGCTCTCTAGGGGCAGCCTCTGTCTTGGTTCTCCCTTCCCTAAGGACCGCCAGTGTTTGGGAAATGATAGACTTCTGGTGGGCTAGCAGGGAATCCTGTGGAGCGGTTCCGTTCCAATTATTTCTGTTAAATCTCCCCCAGGGTCAGAAGAAGGCCATGGGCATGGGCTGCCCCTTTCAAGATTCTGTATGTAAATAAGTGGGTGCCATAGTACTACCATCTCATTCTAATGAAATAAATACATATAATGAATAATAAATAAGTGAAAGAAAGCTGGGCTGGAATCTCCAGGGAATCTGAGTTTGTCTAGAACTTGGAGATCCGCAGAACGTCATCCGTTCAGACACTGACGTCCAAGGCACGCTCCTTCTGGAGTCTCCGAGGCCGGAAACTTCCCGATTTTCCTCCCGTTATCCGATTGTGACCAGGAGGGGCTTCCCATTTTTCTCTTTAAAAAACTAGCTTCATTGTACCCAGTGACAGCAATATTGGGGAACGATCAACTGTGATCGACTTGGCTCCTCTCAGCAATACAACGATGAGGGACAATTGTGAAGGACTGAGGATGGGGAAGGCTCTCCGGCTCCAGAGAAAGAGCCGTGGGAGTCAGACGCAGACCAAAGCAGACAAATTTTCGCTGTAGTACAGTTGGGGGGCGTCTGGGCTTGACGTTCTTGTCCTCGCACAAAAATGAACAGTATGGTAATGGGTTGTGCGTGATAATACACGTATAACCCAGATCAAATTGCTCGCCAACTCCAGGAGGTGGAGGGAAGGGAAGGAAGAAGACAATTTGGATCCGATAACTTTGGAAAACATATGTGGAGATTATTGTTACATGTAATTGGTGAAATAAAATGTCTTCCTAGTAAAAAAGAAAAGGATGGTTCAGTCATCTGACTCCTGCAGATGACCCTTCTTCAGACTCCCTGAGCAGTCAAGGGAATGGGCTGGATGTATGTTCTCGAGGGACTCCTCCAGATTCCCAGATGAGTTCCACACTCTTTGGCTGTTACTCAGAGACAGCAGCCACAGGACACTGAAAATCTCCATGAAATAGGTACAATAGATGCTATTTAGCCCTTCTCCTTCCCCCCTTTCTTTTACAGATTAGGAAAACAAATCTCAGAAAAGTTAAGTGACTTACCCAGGGTCACACAGCTGTTTTTAAGTGCATAAGACAAAATACAGAGAATTAGAGAATGACAAAGACTGAGCTCTATTGAAATATAGTTATGTATTTTGTTAAGTTCCCTGGAGTGCAAGTCAGGAACTCCAGCTCTAAGGAATGGCCCTGTGGGATGGAGAAAGGGGGAAATCTGGGCCATATAAAGACAGAGGCTGTCTCCACCCACCCACCCCAAATCTGTGTTGTAAGGATGCAAGGATCAGCTTTCTGGACTTTCAAGCCTCCGACCTTTTCCTAGACTGCCCCATCCCTGGGAGAGGGAGATGGATGGTGATTTGGTCCCGCCAGACCCTCCCAGGCTGGAAGGTGGAGGAGAAAGAGCTGACCAGGCGCCCAGAACAGCTGTCAGCAGCTGTTAGCCGCTAAGAGGCTGGTGCCTCCTGGAGGAAGGAAAGGGTGAGGACACCATCTGCTGAGGATAAAGGTGATGTCAGGACCTGCCTTGTTCTCCGTTTCCTCCTTCCCGACTTGAGCCTGCTGGGTTTCCTCCTGCCCAGCCCACTTCTGAGGCCAAGGCTGACCCGGGGCTGGAAGGAGCCCAGCCTCCTTCTCCAAAGCCAACAAATAACAATGATAGGCTGCCTCCAGCATGGGGAAAACTTTGCCTCTTAACCGTATTTGTTCCAAGACATTCTCCTTTCTAAAAGGAAGGGGCCCAATGAGGCGATCTCTGCTGGCTCTGAGCCCAGGGCCCTTGGGTCAGTGACCCAAGGATGAGGAAACTGAGGCAGAGTAAAGCGGCTTGCCCAGGGTCACCCAGCTACTAAGTGTCTGAGGCTGGATTTGAACTCCAGAAGAGGAACCTTCTGGACTCCAGGTCCCGTGCTCTATGCACCACGGTACCACCAGTGCTGGAGCAGCACAAATAAAGAAATCTCTGCCCTAAAGAAGCTTCTAGTGAGGGCCCTAGAGCTGATGCTTCGGAGCAAGAGCCGGGTCCTCTCCTGGAGGTTAGGGCCGAGCACAGAGCCTGGGACATAGTCGGTGCTTCATCCATGTTTGCTGGTCGTGGAGGAAAAGGAGAATTCTGAAGAGCCAAGAGAAAAAAGCTGGGAAAGAGCCTCATTTCATAGAGGAGGAAGTTGGGAGCCAGAGAGGGAAAGTTCCAGCTATGGGGTGACTCAGGGACCAGAGAGGGGAAAGGCCAGACAGGGAAGGTGAGGCAATATCGGGTGTCATTTTCTATCCTAGAAGCCTTGGCGAGCTGTTGCTCTTCGAGCAGCGTGGCAGACCTGCGCCTTTGAGGAGGTCCCTTGTTAGAGGGTGGACAGGAGAAAGCAGAGCCCAGAAGCCTTCCCAGGCCTGGCCAGAAGAGCCGGGGAAGCACTCGCCTTGCAGAGGACGGCAAGGAGGCCTCGGGGCGCTCGGCTGAGCCCCTGAATCTTCTTCCCCAGTGCACAGCGTCCGGGAAGGAGCTCGAGTGTCAGGAGCCGATCGGAGATCCTGATAAGGCAGGAGAGGTCACGGTCAAGGCGGCGAGGGGCCTCCCAGACTCTCCTTCCTCCCAGAGAAAGGCTTCAGAGCAAGGGGGAGCCAGTCGCTGTTCTTGTCCCAGAAGCAGAAGAAAGGCTTGATGGATCCCTCACGGAGAGCCAGACATGGGCCAGCTCAAGGGCCTCCAGGGAGGAGGGAGTGAGGTACAGACTGAATAAACTCCAGAAACATTGAGGAAGGGCTTCCTGGGTGCCGGGCACTTTGCGGGGTGCTGGGGATGGGAAAACAAGGAAAATGGCCCCACCCTCCTGGAACCTGAGTTCTCCTGGGGAGGGGGGCAAGGCCTGCACAGATAAGTAGGTGCCAAGAGGGATGTCTGGAGTCAGGAAGATCCAACTTCACAAATCCAGCTTCTGACACTTTCTGGTCGTGTGACCCTGGGCAAGTCACTTACCCCTGTTAGTCTTCGTTCCCTTATCTGTAAAATGAGCTGGAAAAGAAAATGGAAAACCGTTTAAGTGAGAAAACCCCAAATGGGATTGCAGAGTCAGACATGGCTGAAATGACTGAACCGTCCCAAGAAGAAGACACGAGCTAGTTTCCTGGAGTGAGATGAAGGGTGCATCTTCGGCCATGTGTGAGGCTCGGCAGAGACCTGGACAAGGTTTCCCCCAGAGAACAGAGAATTCCAAAGACCTGCAAGACTGTGGGATGAGATTTCCATCTCGACTTCTCTTTGGCCCCAGAGGCAGGCACGAAGACTTGTTCCTGGAGGAAGTTGGAAAGAAGTAAAACGAAGGCTCTGTGACTGTAAAAGACTCAGGAGCTCCTTCAGCCAAGTCCAATCTCCTCATTTTACAAAGGAGGACACAGAGGCCAGGAGAGATGAAAGGACTTGCCCAGGGTCACCTCACCAGTGAGTGTCTGAAGCAGAATTCACACTCAGCTCGTTGGAGGTCCTATGATGGAGTCCCCTTCCTGCCTTTCCTCTGGCAATCCCCTGTGCTGCTACTATGTGGCGAGATCCGTAACCTGTGAGTGTTTCTTTGAAAGGGGGGAGCGAGTCTGCCAAGGCTGGGTCGAACCCAGCCCCCAGAGGCTTAGGATACGTTCTGCCCTATCCAGGCGGGCATCTCCATCTGAGCCACAGCCTCTAGCTCAGGAGGGTCCAACTTCAAACCCCACCTCTGATCCAAGGAGAAGAGCTTCCCATCTCGGGGTCTGAGAATACAAACTGCAGAGTAACCAAAGATCCATCCCTCTGTGTACCATTGAAATCACAGCTCCAGGGAGCCTCTGGGGGGCTCAGTGGGTAGAGAGCCAGACTCAGAGGTGGGAGGTCCTGGGTTCAAATCTGACCTCAGACACTTCCTAGCAGGGTGACCCTAGACAAGTCACTTCACCCCCATTGCTTAGCCCTTACCACTCTTCTGCCTTGGAACCCATACCCAGTATTGACTCCAAGATGGAAGGTGAGGGGTTCTTTTAAGAAGAAATAAGGAGGCAGCACCATAAAGGAGATGTGTGTGAGAGAGACAGACAGACAGGCAGGCAGAAATGGGCATACAGAGAGACAGAGAGGGAGGGGGGATGGAGAAGAGAGATGAGCGAGGAAAAGGAAAAGATTCCCAGAACTTGGCCCTGTGGATGAGGGAGATGGGAGAATCCACAATGACTGAAGCATCGCGGGCTTCTGTGTTCTCTGAAGGTGCATCTTTGAATTAAAAATGCCCTCCAAGGATCTTTCTTAACTTCCCATCTATGGCCGGAACCTTTGAAGACTGAAAATCACAATTAGTTATCGAGCTTTTAAAGTAGCCAACCCAGAAAGATTCTCAGACTCGGAAGCAGGAGACCCGGGTTCAAATCATAGCTCCCACAGCCTTTCACTGGGTTTCCAGGAGGAAATAATTTAACCTCTGAGCCTCTCTTTTTCCAAAATAGAGATCCTAAGACTCACACTGCCAAAGGGGCACTTTCCCTCCCGAAATTACCTCGTGCTGCTCTATAGGGTTGGTGTGGAGGTCTCTCTCTCCTCTCTCTAGAATGTCAGCTCCCTGAGGGCAGGGACCTACTCCTTGGTATTTCTGTATCTTCTTTGCCTTGCTCGTAGTGGGAGCTAAACCGATAGGGGTTGTAGTTATGGGTAACCCTTGAAGGGCTACATCAATAACTATTGACAACCTCATCATTATCATTATTATTATCATCTCAAGGAACAAGGAGCTCATTGCTTTGCATGGCCCTGTGATTAAATAGCTTGGATGGCTGAAGAAGTCTTCCTTGCCTTGAGCTAAAATCTGCTCGCCTGCCTCCTTTTGCCCATTGATCTTGACCTGTGCCCTCTGAAATACCCTGTAGCACTCTCTTCTGCATACAGCAAATATGGCAGCTAGGTGACAATGGAGTCAAAAGACTTGAGTTCAAATCCTTCCCTAAACACCATCAGTTGCATGACCTTCAGGTGAGGTGTCTTCAGACTCAATTTCCTCAGGAATAAAATGGAGATGATAATAGCACCGACCTCCCAGGGCTATTGTGAGGATCTGATGAGATAAGATTTCAAGTGCTTTATAATCCTTAACATGGAATATAAATCATGACGATGATGGTGACGGAGCAGCTGCAAGCGACAGGTAGATAGAGAGGTGTGTGGCTTTGGTTTCAAGTTCAACTCTGACATCCCCTGACTGTGTGACCTTGGGCAAGTCATTTAAGATCTCATTACCCCTGCTGTAAGTTGTGGGAGCAGCTGAACGTCGACTTTGTTATGAGGAATTTCCTTACTGACCCTACACCAACAAAATCACGGGATGAGAACAAAAAACAAAACAACAAAACCCAAACATTGCTACAAAGAGTTGGAGAGATAGATACTCCATCCTTCTAACATCATTTCTTCCTTTTCCTTTCCTTTCCTTTCCTTTCCTGTCCTTTCCTGTCCTTTCTTTCCTTTCCTTTCCTTTCCTTTCCTTTCCTTTCCTTTCCTTTTCCTTTCCTTTCCTTTCCTTTTCCTTTCCTTTCCTTTCCTTTCCTTTCCTTTCCTTTCCTTTCCTTTCCTTTCCTTTCCTTTCCTTTCTTTTCTTTCCCTTCCTTTTCTTTTCTTTTCTTTTCTTTTTCTTTTCTTTTCTTTTCTTTTCTTTCCTTTTCTTTCCTTTCCTTTTCTTTCTTCTTTTCTTTCTTTCTTTCTTTTCTTTTTCTTTTCTTTTCTTTCTTTTTCTTTCTTTTCTTTCCCTTCCCTTTCTTTCTTTTCTTTCCCTTTCTTTCTTTTCTTTTTCCCCTTTCTTTTCTTTCTTTCTTTCTTTCCCTTCCTTCCCTTCCCTTCCCTTCCCTTCCTTCCCTTCCTCCCTTCCCTTCCCTTCCCTTCCCTTCCCTTCCCTTCCTTCCCTTCCCTTCCCTTCCCTTCCCTTCCTTCCCTTCCCTTCCCTTCCCTTCCCTTCCCTTCCCTTCCCTTCCCTTCCCTTCCCTTCCCTTCCCCTTCCCTTCCCTTCCCTTCCCTTCCCTTCCCTTCCCTTCCCTTTCCTTTCCTTTTCCTTTCCTTTCCTTTCCTTTCCTTTCCTTTCCTTTCCTTTCCTTTCCTTTCCTTTCCTTTCCTTTCCTTTCCTTTCCTTTCCTTTCCTTTCCTTTCTTTTTTAAGATGTATTGATGTGTTTTCTTTTTACATGGAGAATAGTTGTAGATAACCCCATCTCTTATGACAAACTTAAACAATGAAGCAAAGTTAACAATATACGAACCTCATCAGAAAGAAAGTGCATGCCACATTCCACATGTGTAGTGGAACCCGCTCTCCAGTTGTCATTGTTTTTTAATTTTTTAATAAAATTAAATTGATTCGTTTAATTTAAGCAATTTGCATTAAATTTTTAAATAACGTGTTTTCTCTCTCCCATTCCAAAGGAAAAAAAGAGTGAAAAGAAAAATCCTCTGTAACAAATATGCAAATTCAGGCACAAACAAATTCCTTCATTGCCTGTATATAAATATTTTGTTGTTTAGTCACTTGAGTCATGTCCTACTCTTTGAGGTCCCATTTGGTGTTTTCTTGGCAAAGATCCTGCAGAGGGTTGCCATTTCCTTTTCCAATGTAAATACACAGAAACAATATCTATAAATATATTTTGTATCTCTATGTATAAATAAATATAAAAGATATCAGATACTGTCCATCTCTACATAGCCCCATATGTACATGGGCAAATATACACATATACTATGTGAATCTCGTTCTGCGTCTTGAGGCCATCCCGCGCTTCCCCATCAGTCCTCTGGGGTCGTGGATGGCCATTGGACCGCCCCAGGGCCCTCCCGTCCAGCTTTCAGAGTTGTTTGTCTTGTCATTTTGCTGTTATTGTCTAAACTGTTCTCCTTCCACTCTGTGCTCTGCCAGTTTCTGAAACTTTTATATAAAGTTTCTATAAGCTTTTCCATTTGTAAAAATATGATAAATAAAAGTCCTCCAACTTGCTTGTATTTCGGGTGGCCTCGGGAGCACGGCGTGTTCTCCTGGCTCTGCTCCTCCGCTCTGCCTCAGTTCATGGACATCTCTCTTGTCTCTTGTCTCCGGTTTCCTCATTGCTTCCCCCCGTCCTCCACATCGTTTCTTCTTCAGGCCAAAGGGGTGACTTTTTAACTCAGTCCGATATGATGGGGTTAGCCCAGCCTTTGCCACTCTCCTTATCTCCCCCCAAGGCTGCCCTTCTGAAACGACGATGCCTCCCGAGGAGCCCGTCGTCCCTGGGTGGCCCCGAGTCCAGCTCGGTGGACAGCAGGTCTGTATGGGCCCTTGTTTCAGAGTCGAGACCGCTATTAATGCGCGCACAGATTGCATTAGCGACTCAAGCAGCCGTATCCCACCGCTGACATATCAAGCATGTAGCCGGCTAAAGCTCCCGGGACTTTTTGATGGGAAGAACTGCCAAGCCAGGTCCCAGTTCATTTTCTTAGCCTGAGTGCACGGCTTGACGTTTATCCTCATTAAATGTCATCTGGCTGCTTTAGGTCTATCATTCCAGCCTGAGTCTGGGATCTGTCAGCCGGCATTTGAGCTTCAAATTATCTCCACTTGTGATAAGGTGCCTCCTCTGTCTTCAGGGGATCATCGCGGACTCATAGATGGATGGAGGAGACCCCACTTTTCACAAGAGGAAACTGAGGCTTCTGGTCAGTCAGTCCTTTAACAGCATCTTATTAAGAGCCTACTATGTGCTAGGAACAGTACCACACTCGGGAAAGCAAAGAAAAGCAAAAATGGGTAGAAGGGAGAGATTTGTCCAAGATCACTTAGGTAAATGGCAGCCAGGATTTGAACGCAGATCCTGGAACTCCACTTCTAGTTTCTCTTTCCATCGAATCAAGTATTTTTATCAAAAATTCCAAATAGGACGGAGTGAATCGGGGCACGAGAGTGGCTCCCTTCCGCAGGGAGGTCTGAGGCTTCCAGAAGTGTCTCCTACTCCAAAGTTCTAGTTTGCTAGCCCCAAGCCCTCATAAAGCCCTTCGTGCGTGCCAGGCTCCCAAGTCAAACTTGCATTCCTTCCTGCCCTGGGAAGCTTACATTTGTTCAAGGAAACAAATTCAAACAAAAGCAAAGAGATTCAAGCAAGTCATTGGGGAGCCTGGAGCAGCCGAGTGGCTCAGGGTTGGGGCAGAGAGGTTGGAGCTGGACAATGGCCGGAGAAGACATTTGCAGGAGCCCCAGGTGGATTCTGGGGGCCTCGGCAGGACCGGTGCCCTCCGGGGCTCCATCTTCCCAGGCGCTCCTGCCGGGCTTCAGGAATCGCTGAAACTGGAGGCAGCCTTGGAAGAGGAGGCAGAGACGCGTCCTTGAGCTCATTCCTTCTTAAAGCGTCTGGTGGATAGAGAAGTTCTCTGGACAGGTGGAGGCTCATCACCCTGGAAATCATTGTGTGACTGCGGCAGCTAAAGGTTCGGCTGGACAGCCAGCGTCCGGGCCAACTGGTGGCTGACCGTGGACATCACGCAGGCGATCGTCTGGGGATCGCCTCCAGAATAGCTTTCTTCTCCATATTTTTGGATACTTCTGTGAAACTTGAAACAAATGAAAAAACTGTTGGTGAGAACCAAGGGGAGCTGGAATCTGGTCTGCTCTGCCCAGGGGGGTTGACCTCGCGGGTAAAGAGAAAAAGAAACAACGACTTGGACTTGTCCTTGGATATTCGCGCTAGAGGAAGATGACGTCACGGCTAATATGATCATGGGAAAGACCTCCCGAGAAGAGAAACTGACCATCCCACTGTCTGCTGGGTGGGTCAGCCCAAAGTAGGAAGTTGGGGTGCAGATCTGGGCCCTGCACTTTAGGAAAGACACTGTGCCATGGAGAAGTAAAGGGGTCTGGGATCCTCAAAGGACCATTGGCTGAAGGAGGTGGGAGCAGCCAGGAGGGGCAGTAGATAGGTCAATGAGACTGAAGTCAGAAAGACCTTGAGTTCAAAAATGGCCTCAGACACTCAGCAGCGGTGTGACCTTGGCCAAGTCAATGAACCCTGTTTGTCTTAATCCACTGGCAAAGGAAATGGCCAACCACTCTTGTATCTTTCAAGAGAACCCCAAATGGGCAGTTGTGGGGAGTTGAGGAGTTCTGAAGTGACTGAACAACGGAAGGAGGTTGAGATGATTAGTTGGAGGAGCAAAGGCAAAAGTGGAACCTAAGCGTGTCCAAGTTGACCCCACAAGGAGCATTTTCACATGCTGACTCCATGGCTGGAAGAGCTCCCCTCCTCGCGTCTACCCTCTGGCTTTCCCAGCTGCTTTGGGGCTTAAGCAAAGTGCCCACTTTCTTTGTGAAAACATTCGCAGTCCTTGTAAGTCCAGCGACTTCCCTCTGAGCTGAGCCCCAATAGATCCTGGCTTTGTGGGTTTGTATGTAGCTATTTGCCCGTTGGTTCCCCCATTAGCCTGGGAGCTCCTCAAGGGCAGGTGCTTTCCTTTGTCTGCCTTTGTATCCCTAGATCTTGGCACAGTGCCTGGCACACAGTAGGTGCTTAATAAGTTCTAGTAGCCCTATTAACTCATGAGACACCGGAGGTAGAACTTGGGACAGTGGGTAGAAGCTGTCTACTTAGGCTCAGTGGAAAAAGAGTTTTCTACTACTAAGAGCTGGGCCAAAGGAGAAGGGTCTCTCGAGGGTCCTGCGCCAGAGTCTGGATGCCCACTGCCTGGGCGGTCTATGTCAGGAATGTCTCTGAGGTCCAACCTGGATGGATGGAGGAGCCTCCATCTTCTCCCAGGAGCTCTTCTGCACCATCTTTTTTCGTTCCTTCCTAGGTTTTTGCGGTATGACCCGGCCACAAGCATGCTATCAGTTCCCTTCTGGCCTTCGGTCCCTCCATCACCCCCCGGGGTACTCTGGTGCCCACCTTTCCATGCCCAGCATGAGGGGGGACGCTGTGCCCTTCCATGGCCAAAGTGATTGAGGGATGCACTGGCGAAGCCTGGCCCATGCCGGAGCGGTGAATAATGCTGCATATGCTGTGTGTGCAGACTCCCAGGGCTTCCTACCCGGTGACCGAAGCCCAGGAAAATGAGCATCCTTGGGCTTTTCGAGGCAGTGGGGGAAAGGCGTCCTGGGCCGTCTCTCGAATTGTTTTTGCCCGCTTGTCTTCTCTGTCCCTCCTGACGGCTCTTGATCTCTTCGTGAGTGTCTCCAGCCCCTTTCGGTCCCCTGGTTTCCTGCCATGGGTGTGAGCCACCAAAGAAGCAATGAAAGATGGAATGATGTGGCTCCACACCGACATCCCTGGAGACTTTGGGCCCCCATTCATTGCCCCGGTAGCTGGTTGTCTGACCTTGCAGCGACTTTTCGTGTTCTTTTAACTTGGTCACGTTGTTTACTGTAAAGAGATTAAAAATTTTAAGCTAATAGACCATAAAACTACATTACTCTTTAAAATAACCGGGGGGGGGGGCAGTGGAGTCATTCTTTGGCTCTAGCCTTTGAGTCAGGAAACTTGGGTTATGTGCCCTAAACCACGTGGTACAAGGGAAAGACTATTTACTGGCTTTGGAGTTCCCAGACTTGGGTTCAAATGCTGCCTGGGTCAGTTCCACCTTTGTGACGTTGTGGACAAATCACTGAATTTCTCTGGGCCCCTTTGGGGAGATGAAGGGGTGGAACTGAAGCAGGAGGGCCATGAAGTTGGGTCTTAGGATATCTTGGTGGCTGTATTTCAGCGGAATTTCCTTTCTAATCCATCCTTTCTATTTTTCGCATTTGTATAATCTACATTCAGAATACATTGTGTATCAATTGTTTCCTGTGTATCTCTTAATGCTCCCCGTGGGGGTGGGAGAGCTTCAGGGCCAGCTTGGCTGATTCTGGCTGGTTTGGAGCCTGGATGGGAGGCAGCGAGACTGGCTCGTTGGGAGCTGATGCAGGAGTTTAGCCCAGCAGCCATGAGAGCCTAGACAGGGCTGGTGGTGGGAGGAGAGGAGGAGTCCCAAATGATCTGCATCCTTGGTGATAGACTGCTTAGCACTGAAACAACCTGGGGAGATTCCCAACACCCGGACCGCAGGCTAGAGGGGGTCCTGCCAGGGATGGCAGCTCCCTCAGCCCCCACTCTGAACTGCTCCAAAAGCCACTGGCCCAGTTAGAGCGCCCCAACCTGACTTGGCTTCCCCAAACTGCCCCAGCTGCCTTCAGGGGCAGATGACACAGTCAGCTCTTAGGAAATGCTCAGCACTGGGTGTCGGGGCGCACCCAGAGTGCCCAGGCAGCTGGGGCAGCGCAGCAGCTGCCCCCCCTCCCCAGCGCCCTGTCAGCAGGCTGCTCCTGTTCTGGGCGCTGAGGGAGGTGCCCCGGGCACAGCGGGCACTGCTCTGGCACTCCCTCCCCTCGTGCTCTTCTGTGCCTCTCCCTCTCTTTCCTCCTCTATCTCGCCTTCCTCTTCCTTTCCTTCCCTCCTCTCTCCCCCGCCTCCTCCTCTTGCCCTCAGTCTCCTTCCTCTCCCTCCCTCGCAGATGGGGGCGGCTGGTCCTGGACTAGGTGGGCTGCTAACAAGAAGCCCACAGAGGTCATGCGGGACAGACAGGCAGAGAAATCCAAGGGTGGACGCCGAGGCTCGGGCTCCATCCTGCTTGCCCCGTGGGCTGGGGCGACCCATGAAAGAGCCCGACTAAAGGGCGAGCCCAGTGAATAGACCCCAATTGTGTGGGTGCTTATGAATCCCCTGATTCATGATCTTCAGGGAGGGAACTTTTGTCCTTCTTGCTTGCTTTGAATAATTGTGCACTCAGTCTTTTGCACTCCTTTTCCCCATCCAAGTCCTTGAAAGGATTCTATGGTTCTCAGAGGATTCTTGTTTTAGAGCTGAAAGAGACCTTGGAGGTCACTGAGTCTTGGTTGAGAGTAGAAAGACCTGTAGGTAAGGACTTCAGAGTCCTGGGTTCAAATCCCACTGCTAGTAATTACTGCCTGCATGGCATTGGGCAAGTTCTGCAACTTCCATGGGACTTGGTTTTCTTAAGTATTAGGAAATATTAACTATTTCCTTAAAACACCTCTAGATCTGTGATTCTCTAAATTCCTTCATTTTATAACTGAGGAAACTAAAGCCTAGCCAAAAAGGAAGGAAGGAAGGAAGGAAGGAAGGAAGGAAGGAAGGAAGGAAGGAAGGAAGGAAGGAAGGAAGGAAGGAAGGAAGGAAGGAAGGAAGGAAGGAAGGGAGGGAGGGAGGGAGGGAGGGAGGGAAGGAAAGAAAGAAAGAAAGAAAGAAAGAAAGAAAGAAAGAAAGAAAGAAAGAAAGAAAGAAAGAAAGAAAGAAAGAAAGAAAGAAAGAAAGAAAGAAAGAAAAGAAGTGACTTCCCTGGGTCACAAGATAATCAAGGTAGGATTTGAACTCACATCTTTTGACTCCATAGATTTAGTGTTGGAAGGGGCTTTAGAGATCAACCAGGCTAGTCTCTCTTTATTTTCTAGAGCAGGAATCCTGAGACCCAAAGAGAGAAATGCCTTACCCAAGGTCAGAGCGGGAGTTTGAACCCAGGTCCCCTGACTCCAGATCCAGGGCTCTCCCCCAAACTGGAGCTACTCTTATAAATGGCAGTTCAGTCCTTGTTTCCTTCTGGATGTTGAGTCTTTCCAGACCCCCCCCCCCAATTGCCGCCCCTCCAACTTCTGGCATGTGCCCCCGTGGGGGGGGGGGACTCCCCCAGACAGCGCCCAATGAGGATTTACCTTTTCCCTCTGTCTTTGTTGTCTCCCCTCCCCTCCGTCCCCCCAACCCCAAATTACAGCAAGATGATGAAGTCGCAACCTTGCAAGTGAAGGAGGAAGACGGAACTGTCCTGGTATTCAAGAAGGTGTCGTCATGCGGGCCAGCCCCCGCGCCAGGGAGTGCCCACACTGATTGGAGGTGAGAGGGTTGGGCTGGTTTTTTCCTCGCTCTAGCAGCAGACACACTCTGGCTGTTAGCCTTGCTCCAGCTGCCTCTCTCTCCTTCTCTCTGTTTGTCCGTCTCTCCCGATTGTCTCCCTCCCCCCTCCCTCGCTGTCTCCCTCCCCCTCCCTCTGCCTGTCTTCTCTCCGCCTCTGGAGCAGACTAGCTGGCTCACTGCAGAGCCCGGAGCAGCCAGCCGGATGGGCTGCCTGCCTGCCTTACAGGGAGGGAGCCCGGGAGATGGCCCGAGATCTGAGCATCTAGGGAGGGGGAGATGCCTTTGTTACTAAGCAGGCACAATGGGGAGCTCCCGGCTGAGGGTCTCTGACCCCCACCTCGAGAGGAAGGACCCTGCCGCCCCCTCTGGCGGCGGTGGGGGCGGCGGCAGGGGCCGAGAGCTGCCCACCTTCGATGTGCCTTATTTCAAATACATCGATGAGGAGGACGAGGAGGACGAGTGGAGTAACCGCTCCCAGTCGTCCACGGAGGACGAGTCTTCCGATTCTCTCCTTTCCGACAGATACGTGGTGGTGTCGGGGACGCCCGAGAAGATTCTGGAGCATCTCCTCAATGACTTGCACCTGGAAGAAGTCCAGGACAAAGAAACAGGTAAGGTGGCGCCGCCGCCGCTACTTCCTGCTGGCTGGGGAGCCCAGCTGATTGTATGCGTCTGGGGCCGGCCGGCCGCGGGCTGCCGAGCCAGGGCCAGTGCCAAAGCCAGCCTGCGTGCCTAGCACTGCCCCGGGCTTGGCTCGGAGCTCGGTGGATGCGTTTGCTTTGGTTTGCTGCCCGTCAGCCCACTGCATGCCCTTTCCAGATGGAAGCTGGCCTGGGACAGGGCAGTGCCAAGAATCCCCGGCCATGGCAGCCTTGGCACTTCTGCCCCCATCTTCGCCAAAGTCCGGGTAGAGGCAGCGCCCGGGGTGGGCCCTGAGGGCAGTATTCACTTGACTTGGGGAGAGCGCTGGGCAAGGGCAGGGGTGCCCACAGTCAAGAGGGCTGCTGGAAGTGCTGAGGGGCAACTTGTGCATTCTCCAGCTAAAGGGCTGGCGGCCAGGCCGGGCAGCACCCGCTCTGGCGTGTAAGATCAGGCGCTCTTGACTTTTCACCTAGAAATGACAATCAGGGTGCCTGGAGGGCGGACTACATTGATCAGGCCTCCTGGGGTCCGGTTTAATCTCTCTGCTCCGCCACCGTCCGCTCCCAACTAAAGAGCGTTTGGGGTTTTATTTGGTTCTGCGCTAGCTCGAGGGCTTCCCCCAGGACCTGAGGAGTCCCTTCCTTGGGCAGCTGAGGCCAGAACTGGCCGGGAGTAATTAGCGCATTGATCAGCCCCCTGAAGGATGCTTGATTTATTGACTTGATGGGACACTTGCCGGGGTTCAGAGGCTTTTTTGTGGGTCCCAAGAACTCCTGTCAGCTGTTCCATCAGCCGGGGACCTCAGATGTGCTCTCTGCCTACAGCCTTCCCCAGAGAGCTTAGACTGATTTTATTGGGGCCGATGAAGCCTGATTTCGAGTTTCCAACACTTGCATGAGGGATTCTGAAGTTCCCTGGCTTGGTGGGAAGTTTCCTAGGAATCCCAACTCGGATGAGATGTTGGAAAGTTGGGAAGCTGCCCCCCACCCACGGAGCCCCAGAGTTCAGCCCCACACCAACAGCTTCCATGTTGGGTGACATCCAACAGGTTGTCTTTGGTGCTCAGGGGGGCCCGGATGGGTCATGCCAGGAAGGACTTAACTCTCAGAAGTTGTAAAGGATAAAGCTTTTGAGCAACGACAGAGTTACTGTTGGTAATTCCAGTAGAATCACAGAGTGAGACTTTTAGAGCTGAATGGGCCCTCAGAGGTCATCCAATCCCCCTCAGCCCCCCATAGACACACTTTTACAGATAAGGAAACTGAGGCCCAGGAGATGAGCAACTTAGAAGCCTTAGCCCTAGATATAGAACTTCAGGGGACCTCAGAGGCCATCTGGGCCAACTTCCTCAAGTTATGAAGAAAGAAATTGAAGTTTCAACATGAGAAGGAAGCTAAGGTCATAAAACTGCAAAGGATTCAAAAGGCAACCTTATACCACCCCCTCATTTTACAGGGAAGGACACTGAGGCACAGGGGAGACAACTTCCCCCAAATCATACTTTTATTCAATGGCAAATCGTCTGGCTATAAATACTGAGCACTTTCTACTGTGCCACCAGCCCAAGGAAGATGAGGAAGCTGGACCCATGAATCTCTCAGGCTCCTTCTAAGTTGAGATTTCAAGATCCCTAATTTATTGTGAATAGATGAATTTGGTGCAGAATTGCCAATAATGTTCTTAGAGGTGGGAAGCTGGGGCTCCAGTCCTGCCTCCAAAATTTACTAGCCAGAAGACCATGGTAAAACCACTTTGTTCCTCTGGGCTTTACTTTCCTCATCTGCAAAATGGGTATGGTAGGCTTAATTGACCTACTTCCTGGAGTTATTTTGAGAACTTTGTTTTTATTACTGGTATCATTTGTAGTCACTCACCTAGGAAAAGTAAAAAGCCCAAATCCCTACAGAAGGCCAGGTTGCTACGCTGCTTTGTGTGCCCACAGACTAATGTTTCATGCACCAAATGCCATTGGAATATTCTGCTTTGTCAGGATAAAATGGGCCAGGGCCGGGGGCAGTGGTACTGCATATGTGGCTGGCCCAGACTGAGACCACTGGCAATGCCATGGGCTCAGAGTGCCTGGGCACGATGGTGCTTCTGATGCCAGAGTGGCAAAGGGTAGGGAGCTTCATGCAGTGGGCACTATAGGGTTTGTCTACACTGGCAGGCTTTCTCCAGCTGTACTTAAGCACCTCTTTGTGATGCCCACCTTTGGATGCTTGTGCAAAGCCCCATGTTAGTGCTGGGGATACAGAGACAGAATGAGAAGTGGTTCCTGCCTTCAGGGAGCTTATACTCGACTGTACTCAGACAAGTATATACACAATTATATGAGACTAGAGAGAGCATAAAACCTGGGAACATCCTGAAAAGCGTCCCATTGGAGGTAGCTTTGAAGGAAACTAGGGGTGCCCATCTGGCAGTCCATCAACAAACCAGTCCTGTGGATGTCCATCATTAAGAATTTCCCTACGCTGTGCTAGGTATGTGTGGGCTGGGGATGAAAGCCAACAAGAAGCAGTCTGTGCCCGTAAGTTCTGTAGGAGGTTCACAGTGTGCACAGAGAGAAGCTTGGGCTAATGGATGGAGACCAAACTCAAATTCCATCTCAGACACTGACTTGCTGTGTAAACCTGGGAAAGACAACTAACTGTTCTGTGCCTCAGTTTACCCATATGTAAGATGAAGGGAATGAATCCGATGGTCCCTTCCTGCTCTAATTCCAGGCTCCTGTGACCCCATGCTAGGAGCAGATGTGATTGAGTACGAGTTTTTGTTTCTCTTCCTTTGAGATGGAGTCCAAGGACTCGTTCGTATCTTTCCACTATTTCAAAACCAGAAGGACGTCTGTCTTTCAAGGCTGGTGCTGGGGTCACTTGGGAGCTGGGAGGAAGCCGGCATGTGTTCTCCTATCTCCCCCAGTCAGAGGAACTCTGGGATTTAATCGGTCACTTCAGCCAGAGACCCAACGAGGCTCAGAGAGCTCTGGGCCCCCTGACTCTGGGGCTTCTCCTAGCATGGGACCAAAGGAGGCTTGGCCAGGAAAGTCAGTGAACATTTGTCAGGCTCCTCTCATGTGCTGAGGAGACAGAGAATGACAAAAATCAGGCCCTGCCCTCAAGGAGCTTCCAGTCTGATGGGAGCCATTGCAAGCGTTTAACGAGCGATGGGGAGATCGATCGGTGTCCTCATTGGTGTTGGTGAGCTCAGTGCCTGGCACACAGGAAGCACTTGATGCTAAAGGTTTTAGGATGGGGTGATTGAGTCGCGTCTCCAGCTTCCTTCAAGGACAAGCTTTTCCTGGTGCCTCCAGTTCTGGGCATGTTCTCCCTTCTCACACAACACGTCACACTTAGCATGGAATCGGGAAAGTCCGGTGGCTCAGTGGATAGGACAGGAAGACCTCAGTCCAAATTCATCTTCAGGAACTTCCTGACTGTGTGACCGTTGGCAGGTCACTTAACTTCTATTGGTCTGAATGCCCTGGAGAAGGAAATGGCAAACCACTCCAATATCTTTGCCAGGAAGACGCCATAGATGGTATAGTCCACAAAGAATGCAATGTGGCTGAACAACAACAAAGAATGGGGCATAGGAGCATAGATAATGAAGTGGACGGGACCTTAGAGGCCATCAGGTGTAATCTTTTCATTTTGCAAATGAGGAAACTGAGGCACAGCACAGTTAGATGGCTTCCTTAGGGTCACATACTTAACGGCCAAGGTGGGATTTGAGTCTGAGTCTCTTTCACACCAAGTTTGATGCCCATTCACCTGCCCACGCTTCTTCCTCCCTGTGCATCTCGTTTTCCTTGTTATTTGTCTCTATTCTTGGGGATCACAGCAGTGATGGTGTTCCCAGAATTGTCACAATCAGATGAGATGTAATAATTGTAAAGCAGAGTGCCTGGCACATAGTAGGTGGTATATAAATATTAGCGATTATCATCATCATTACCTCTATCTAGCAGTAAAGGCGACATTCTGCCCCCCTAGTCTCCGTTTCCCGGCTGAGAGAAGTGATGTGGGTTTCCTCTTCTGTGTCTCAGAACTTTCCTGGGGCTCACCTGCGTCGGCAGGCCATCTCTGCATTGTGGCAATCGGCCATGTTCCCTGCTGTAGCCTCCTTGACCTCGCCTCCTTTGGGGGCGCTTTGGCCCGGCCTTCCTGGATGGCTCTCAGTTCTTGTTTATTCTGATGACACATTTGCTTTTGCATTATATTTCTAAACCACGAGTTAGTCGGCTTTCCAGATTTCCTCTCTTTCCTGGATTGCTCTCATTCATTATTCCATGCGACAGCGTGATTCCATTCTATTCATGTGCCACGATTTAGTCAGCCATCCCCAAGCAGTGGGTGCCCACTCTCCGTCCGCCCCCAAAGTGCTGCTGCTGGTGGGAGTATCTTGGTAGGCGCCAGACCTTTCTGCCTGTCTGCGGCCACGTGAAGCGGGATGCCCAGTGCTGGGGCTTCTGGGCCGGCTCTCCCATGGAGCTTTCCTCTGGCACTCCAAGGAGCTCCATGGCGAGTTTGGACCGTCCCAGCAATACCCTGTGGGCTCGTCTGTCCAACCTCTGATCAGAGGGGGAAGCCATGGAGAGTGTTTGGTATTTCTCTGGCCTGACAAAGCCAAAAGGGCCCTTGGCTGAGGCATCCCCAGTGCTTGGCTCCAGGGTCGTGCGCGGTGTTTGCCTCTGATCAGGGTAATAAGTGAATTAGGGAACACCACTTTGGAAGAGAGTAATTTGGACGTTCCAATAGCTCTGACTTCTGGCCGCCGTTCCTCCTTTCGAGGGAGCCCCAGATCTCGTGGGAGGAGGCAGATGACAACGGGCTGGCATCCAAGGGCCAAGGGCGCTCTTCTGCTTCTGAAGCACCTTCTGAGGGAGGACCATCACTGTCATCTGATGGAACGCAACCATATGGCTCCCAGCATGGCCCCATATGCTTGGCACGGGTCACGGGGTAGGTCCCCAAATGGAATATAGTAGTAGGAATACTCCTGCCCAGGCAGGCTCCTCCATCCTGGAAGGCCAAGGACAAATGATGGGGAGAGCCCAGGGTCACCGCTCATCTGGCATTTTACTGGGCAGAAAGGTGATTCGGGGGAAGCCACTGAAGTGTGTTCACTAACTGGTGAGTAGCGGCTCCCTGGTGAAGGGCAGTGTGCCCACCCCAGTGAGGATGGCCTCTGGGTGGCCAGCCACTGTAGCCCAGCTCTGTCCTGCCTGGAGTGCAGGACTTGGTCAGCGTAAAGCAGAGAAAGCTCAGCTTCTCAGTTACTCAGTGTTTCCCCTGTCAGTACAAAGCCCAGAAAAGAGGATTTCATCCTTTGAACCAATACTTCTAAGTAGCCATGAGCAAAGCAGGGTGAGTGAATGAACAAACAAAGCATTTATTAGCTGCTTCCTGTGTTCAGAGCACCCCCGGGGACCCAAATACAAAGGTGGGGCTGCCCCTGCCCTCGAGGAGCTCCCATTCTACTAGGGGAGACCACCTGGATGGAAGACTTCAGCTGCCAGTCTGAGGAGGCAATCCCCTAGGACTCTGGGTACAAAGCTGATGGCCAGGCGCCTCCTTCGTGTCATTTCCACTGACAAACTCTGGGGGCCAGAACTCCCTCTGGGTCTTCTGTGGCTGTGGCTGTGGCTGGAGCCCCTGAGCAGCCAGGTCCTCCCAGCATCTCCCCAGGATGGGCGAGAAGCCTGGCTATTCCCAAGGCTCCATCTAGGTCTGAAAGGAGATCCTGGGCAGTGGTGCCAGGAATGGCTTGACATGGCTGGCCCAGGCTGCCTCCCATCTGCCCCTCAGGGTGTCTTACTGCTGCTTCGCTGGGGCTCATTTGCTTACTCCCTTCTATCTTCTAGTCTTGATCTGCCCATTCCCAGAATGGAAATGAAAACACTTCTAGTACCTGCACTGTGAGAGGCTTTGTACAGGGGTCATGGGGAGCTAGCTAAGAGGCCAGGAAGACCTGAGTTCAAGGTCCTTCCTCTTAATACACATTGGCTGTGGGACTTTGGGCTGGTCACTTCATTTCTCATTATTCTCTACCCAAAGTATCCATTTTGGTCTCCACAAAACTCCAAACACTGCCCAAACCAGATGAAAGTGTAACCGAGACATCGCCAACAAACTGAGTAAAAGTACAATGTAACAGCCACGGTAGCGTGGCACTGACCTCCCCGTTTTTCCAGGAGCGACACTCCAGCTCTCTGCTCTGCTCAATGGGGGCCCCCTATATCAATGAAAATCCACTAGGTACCAAGGCATGAGAGGGAGAGGAGGAGGAAGGAAGGAAGAAAATGCGAAGGATTCATGAGGGGAAGATAAGAGATGGGGAAGAAATTGGACCTGGTGACTGCTAAGAGTTCTTCCAGCCTCCAGAGTTTTTAGTTTAAGGAAATGTAAGAATACACTAATGAGGGAACCACAGAGTCCTGGGTGTGCAGAAGGACGTTGGGCTCTGCTTGGGAGTCTTTCAGAGCCGGAGCTGATTTTGGCAGGCAGTACTCACTAACAACAAACAAGGTTACTGAGCTTTTTGGCTTATGGAGAGATGGATTATTAGACTCGACTGGCATAACATCATTCTCTTGCCTGAGATGTTTTAAGTGCAACTATAAGGGGACGTCTTGTCAAATGGGCAGTTTTGACCCAAACGTGCCAGGAAATTAAGAATAGAGGCAGGTCCATAACCAGCCTTAGAAGCCAGTCCCAGAGCGATCTTGCCAAGACTTTGGGGGGCTTTTCGAAAGTTTCCAGCACAGCACCTGGCACTAGGTAGGCATTTAATAAAGGCTCATTGGTTGATAGATGCCCCATGGCTTTGTTGAGTGCCAGGACTGCCCGCTCCTTTACTTTCCAGGTTTGTTGATGTTTCCTTTCCACTGGTCTAGTTGAAGAAGGGGAGTTGAGATACTCCTCATTCTCTGACTAGACCATCTCCCTGATCGGACGCCCCCAAGGAGTACAGTAACCAATAACATTAGGGCTACGGCAGGGCTGGATTTAGGTCTGAGGAGTGCAGAGCATGACTGAATAAATGCCTCACTCTTGGAGGAGAGACATTGATGAAACCAACCTGCCTAGAACTCTTGTACCTAGAACTCCTTTCAGACAAGGCAAAAACAGTTGAATGGAAAAGTGAGAGAGAAAGAGGAGGGGCAGCAGGGCATCCACAGCCCATCCTCTAGAGTGTCTAACCCACCTCTGCTGATATTCGGAAGGTCCAATCCTGGAGACAGCACCATAGTAATAGGACCTTGGAATTGAGGGAAGGACCAGGGTTACCTCTTGCAGATCAAGCCACTGCCGTGCTGAGGAAGTGCACCCTGGGCAAAAGCTCCAGTCATCTCACCCTAGTTATAGCTCTTATCCCTTAAAGAACAGCAGCAGAAGAGATGGCTTCATGGGGAACTTAGTGACCTGGCAATCAGGTGGCCAACAGTGGGAACCCAAACCTCCTCGAGGTACTCCATTCCTGGGAGTGTTTTTTACTCGAATTTTCAGCCTCCGTGGTTAATTAAGCTATTCCTCTTGATATAAAGCATGAAATAGTGAGAAAAGTCAAGAATTGGGATCTGAAAGCTAGTCTACATCCTGCTTCTGACACTTCCTGACTGTGTGACCCTGGAGAAGTGCCTGCCCCTCTTGGAAGCCCTTCCATGCCTCAGCTCTCAGGGTGATTGGGAGGGATGGAAACTAAGGATGTGGGAGGCTTCTTCCATCTTTGCCTGTGATTTTAAACTATTAGATTTCTTTTGTTCACATTTTAATGGAATCAAATCAAGCTAAAACAAATCTATTAGTATACATGTGTCCAGCTGGGTCCCGTGTGCCAGAGTATGGCCTAAATGTGGTCATTTTCAGGTAAAGCAGAGACATCCAATGCTTCCAAGGGAGATCTGTGACACCATTAAACTGCCACTGGATAGCATAGATCTTTTCTTCTAATTCTTACCAATTATTTGAACTAAATGATGTAATGATGCTCCAGTGAGAAATCCCCTTGGTGGGTTCACCCTCTGGTTAGGACATGCTTTACCATTTCAAAGCAGTTTAGCTACAGTGATTTATTTGATCTCCCCAACAATTGTGGTTGGATTGTGATATGACGGCTAATAGACCCATTTTAGAGATGGGAAAACTGGCTCAGAGAGCTTAAATACCTATATGAAGGTCACCCAAGTTTAGGATGAATGGTGAACTGAAAGTCCAAGTCCAGGGTGCTGACCATCCCAATTGGCTTTGGCTTTTCTGGGTTGATTTCCTGACCTTTCAAACAGAGGCTGGAATCCATTACCTGCCTGCAGTCACTGAACCACAGGGAGAGTTTAGTTATGTTGCCAAACTCAGAAGACCATAAGCACTGACATTAGATGGGACAGCTAGATGGCACAGTAGATAGAGCATTGAATCGGGAAGATGAGTTTAAATCTTGCCTAGGGACTTAGCTGGGTGATCCTGAGAAAGTCACCGTTTCTGCCTGCCTCAGTTTCCTCAGTTCTAAAATGGGAATAATAACAGCATTTATCTCCAAGAGTTGATTCAAGGATAAAATGTAAATTGTAAAGTGCTTTGCAAACTTAAGGCACTATATGAATATCAGTTATTCTTTAAGACAAGCTGCTGCCTGTCCATGGCAGAGTGGTTAGAGTAATAGACCTGGAGACAAAAAGATGGAAGTTCTAAATGGGCAATTCACTTGACCTCTGCCTGCCTCAGTTTACTCATATGTAAACAGGGATAAGAACAGCATTTATATATATATATATATATATATATATGTTAGTTCTTTATTATTATGTAATTTGCCCAGGATCAAGCAACTAATGATGGTGGCAGGATTTGCACCCATGCTTGCCAGTGTTCTTTCTACTATACCACATTGGCCCTATTAAATACAGAGATTAATTACAGATTTGCTGTCTGAAACAGAGAGGCATAGAGGAGGAGAGGAAGGAGCTCAATGATAGGATCTCTTGATGTCATGGAATCATTGAATCTCTGAAGCCATCTAGTCCAACTCCTCACTTTCCAGGTGAAGAGCTGAGGCTCAGAGACACTGAGTGTTTTGTCCATGGTCACACAGCAGAAAGAAAGGATCAGAGTTGGAATTCTTCCTTAGGTCCTCTGACTCTAGACCTGGTACTTCCCATTCTCTCCCTCCCATCTTTAAAATGTCTGATGCTCACAGCATCAACTGATTATTTCTTAGTCCCCACTAATGGGTCTATGTTCAGTAGACTGATTCCCATTTCAAATTCATTAAAACTCATTTCATGTTGAAGAGAATGGCAGCCTGATGTAATGGATAGAGTGACACCCTTGGAATCTGAACATCTTGGGGTCAGATCCCACTTCTGAAACTCACTGCCTTTATGCCTGGAGGCAAGCCATTTGAGCTCTGTGAGTCTCATTGTACTCATCTGTAAAATGGGAATTAAAAATAGCTCTGATGCTTGCCTCATTGGATTATCATGACACTCAACTGAGATAAGTAAGGCATGTCCAGTATGTTAATGTTTGCATTAATGCCAATAGGAGTAGAAGCGTTGGTGGGAGGAAGAAATGAAGTTGGTTCTTCCAGGTGATGAAGTGATAAGAAGTAGAGGAAGAAAGAACTAGGAATCCCTTAGCTTTCCCCCTCAGGCTGTGGGCCTCATGAATGGAATCATGGATGCCAAAGTCATAATTGAAGTAAGACCCTCTCTGGAAAGCTCTGGGTCAGGCTCTTTGCGAGCCACTTAAGTCATTTCATCTCCAGCACAAAGGCCATCATCTGGGCTACCAGCTGTGAGCAAAATAGCCCCTTCGAGTTCATACTCTTAAGAGGGCACAAAGGCTCCCTGGTTCCAGCTGCCACCATGGCAGCCAGCTCTAATGAGAAATTACTGGGCGTCCAATTTCAGATGGGAATTTCCATTTGAGTCGTTCGTCTTTTGGATGAATCTGTTCTCTCTCACCTTTGAACACGCGACATGATGTACAGTAACAAGGGAGCTGATGCTTTTACACTGCCGATGGATTGTGGGTTAATTAATACCCTCGTTACTAAGGAAAGTGGGGGAAGTGAAGTGAGACTGAGCTGAAGCATCAGGTTATTAGCACGCAGCGATTAAGAATGGAAACATGCTCATTTCAGAGCCGTGAGACCCCTGGGTGGGGTAATGTGTTTAATGGATGGTGCTTCATCAAACCAACCAACCTTCTTTCAACAGAATCTTTTCATTTTCCCCTAATCTGCGAAGGGGTCATTCTCAAAGGTTAATTGGCAGGTGGGAGAAGGCTTCATCACTTCATTATTGAGAGCACCCCTTCTCCGGGGATTCACTGAGCTCTACTTTAAGTTTGGGGTTCACATTTCACCCTTACAAATATATTCAGGATCAAGTGACCAGAATACAATGGTTTTCTGTGAGTGAAGCATTTTCAGAGAAACACAGAACAGTGTCTTCATCGCTCTCTCAATGGAAATAGTGATTTTCCCCCTTAATATAATATCTATAATTGCCGTCACCCTCAGCATCCTTTTCAGCCACTCTGCAGTCATCACTGCAGAACTGGAAGGGGCCCAAATAAGAGCGAGGGCCATTTTGTACGGCCCTTTGTTTCATGGGTTGCCATGGCCAAAGAATTCCTTCCCCAATGGCCACACCGGCTCACTCTTTCCAGCACCGTCGAATCTGTCAGAGGTTATGGTTTGCTGACATCGACTTCAAGAGCCAGAAAGGTATCCAGGTGTGACTTTGTGCTTGGTTCATTTTGTTGCCGTGTCCAGGGGAAAAGAACAATGTCCCTGGCATCTTGGGAAGGTGTCCTGCAGGCAGACAGTCCCACAGGATGGGCAGATATGGCTCGACGGTAGTCTCTGTTGTTGAATGGAATGCCTCCGTTGGCGAAATCATACCATTTCAGTGTGAATATCCAGGGCGTTCAAGCAGGCTGAAGAAGGTCTTTGAGCCATGATGAATGGAGAATTGATAGAAATGTTTGACCAGGAGCGATTCTCCAATAAACGAGGGCTCCAAAGTCATGAATCGCCCATGTGAAAATACGCTGTTACGAATAATAAGGCAAGTGGAAATTACAGCCGTTCTAAGGTCTTGCTCACATCTCAAAGAGGGAAATAACCAGTAGTAGGTGAAAGACAGGCACATGCATTCCCTGTTAGTATGCCTATGGTTGCTCAGATCTTTCTGGAAAATAATATGGAATTATGCCAGAAAAGCAAGGGAACTCTTATACCCATTGACTACAATCTCATTGCGAGTCAGATGCCTCAAGGAGGCCAATGGAGAAGGGAAAGAAAGGTCCCATAGAAATGACAATAGCTGTAGCTGCCTTTTAAAATATGAACCAAGAGACGTTGGCCTCAGAGTCAGGATGACCTGGGTTCATGTACCACCTCTGACACATGCTGGCTTTGGGCCAACCACTTGATGACTGTGCTCTAGACAACATAGGTAGCCAGGTGGTGCAGTGGGTAAAGCACTGGGCTTGGAATCAGGAAGACTCATCGAAATGAGTTCAAATCTGGCCTCAGATACTTATTAGTTATGTGACCCTAGGTAAGTCACTGAACCCTTTTGCCTCAGTTTCCTCATATGTAAAATGAACTAGAAAAAGAAATGCCAAACTACTTTGGTATCTTTGCCAAGCAAATCCCAACTGGGGTCGTGTCATGAAGTGGCAGACCCTAATGAACAACACTAAACTCTAGACAACTCGATAAGAGTCTAAATTGCAGATCTGTATTGGTAGAGAGAATTTCTTCACCAGGGAGTCTCCTCTATAGAAGAAATACCAGGTCTAGATGAAGGAAACCAGAAATGAAATGGGCATCCACTGTTGAAGGAATGGGGGAACAAACTGTGACTTATGAATGTCATGGGAAGACTTATATGAACAGACTCAGAGTGATGTGGGCAGAACCAGGAGAATCACCAGCATACAGTGATCATAGTACTGTATGGAAAGCCCCAGGCCAACAATGCTGGAATTCTGAAAAGGGCAATGACCAGACCCAATTCTAGGTGAGGTGACTGGGGGTGAATCATACCCTCCTCCTTCTTTCTGGCAGGAGACATTTAGCTTTTTATCCATCCTTCAGATTTCAGGCACTATTTTCACCACTTCCCTCCTCAACAGTTCAATATCACGCTTCCCCTTTGAGGAAAATGGCATGAAACATACTCATATATTCTGGGTCTCATCCACATGGGCATTCATCCAACGATCTAGACTGTGGCCCATCCATACGTGCCTGTTCCATGCTGTAATTATTTATACCCTTCTGTAAGTTCACTAGCAAGTCCTCCCAGCATGCTGAAAGTTTTTCTTGGTTTTTCCTGACATCTTGAGGATACTTTCTGAGCCTAAGGGGGAGTCTTGCCAAGGTAAGAGGCACCTCCTGTGTGATGGGAGTGATACACTGAATTAAAGGAAGATAGAATTTTTAAGAGTTGCATATATAGTCTCTTCACCATGTCAGTTAGTTGTTTTAGAAGGGGAAAAGTAAGAAAGTGGCATCTTCTGCCTCTTTGGGAATTGGCCAACTACTGGTAAGACCACTAGAAATTAATTATAAGAAATTTTGGTGGCAAAGTCATGCCCATCTGTGGGGAAAGGGCAGTCCTGGAAACCAGACTCTAGTTTCTAAGGAAACTGGGATCAAGCCCTGCTCTTGCAGGTAGGAAGGCCTAGATCCAAATTCTGCCTCTGAATTTACTATTTGTGTGATCCTGGGCAATTGTGGTCCTGGGGCCTCAGTTTCCTCATTTGTAAAATTAACGGATTGGACCCAATGTCCTCCAAGGTGTCTTCCTGCTTTATATCTGGGATCCTGACTTCCAGGAAGGATTGTGAGAAACCAGGAAACCCTTATCTACAGAGTTTATGGTCCCATATATTTTTCAGGTAGAGGCAGAAAATTTTCTTCCTGCTCAGTTGAAGTGGACTGCTCTTTCCAGACAGGAGATATATGGGATGACTCGTGAGGTCTTGCTAGCCCATGCGATTCAACACTCATTGAGGGCATGAAGGTTTTCAGAGCATTGAACAGACAGATAAGATCTCCCTGGATCTTCACGACTGCCCTGGGAACTAAGGTCTTACAGATGCAATTATCCCCATTTTACATATTGGGCAACTGAGGCTGACTCACCCAAATATACATAAAGGATGTCCCAAAAGTCTTAGTGCAGGTTTAAGCTAGTTAAGTTTAAATAGCAATAGAACTGACATCTTCCTGGCTCTGTGATGGTTTCTCCACTCTGCCCTGTTCCCTTGGAGGCTGGAGAGGATGGAGTTCATGAGATTGGTTTTTCCCCTACCAATAGGCATGACTTTGCCCTTTTCCTGGATTCTGAAATCCCTTGAAATTAATTCCTAGTGACCCTATCACTAGTTTGGCCAATTCCCAGAGAGCCAAGAGTTAATACTTCCTCACTTTTTTCTATTCCAGAGTAAACATATAAAGTTCTCAGGGTTTACTAACATCCTGGGAAGGAGACCAGGTATGCCACTCTGCTCCAGATTCAAGCTGCAATAGCTTAGAATCTCTGAAACGGCTCTAAGACTTTTGGGACACCTTCTATACTATGCTTTTGTCATTGTCATCATCATCAATATTGACATTTATTTTTTAAAATCCTTGCTTTCTGTCTTAGAATTAATACTGTGTTTTGGTTCTAAGGCAGAAGAGTGGTAAGGGCTAGGCAATGGGGGTCAAGTGACTTGCCCAGGGTCACACAGCTGGGAAGTATCTGAGGTCATATTTGAACCTAGGACCTCCCATCTCTGGGCCTGGCTTTCAGTCCACTGAGCTACCCAGCGGCCCCCAATATTGACATTTATATGGTGTTTTAAGGTTCAGAAAGAACTTTACAAAGATTGTCTTATTTAAGCCTCACAGCAGCCTTGTGAGGTAGGTTTTCCAGCTATTTTCAATTCCCATTTTACAGATGAAAAAACTGAGGCTCTGAGAGCTTGAATGATTTCCTCATAGTCACCCAGCTAGCAGGGGTTAGAGGAAGCATTCTGAAGTCAGGGGTGTCCATATGCATTGTGACTTGTTTACAACTTTGCATTTAGTTGGTCCTTGAGAGTTCCTATGGCCCCAGAGTCCATCCTCCTGAGCCCACCTGGTGATGAGACTCTCCAAACTTGTCTTTGGATAACAGGCACACACTATCCCTAGGTCCACCCCCAGCCTTCTCAAGCGTGGCAGCATTTGTGCTCTGCAGACACAGAACAGGCTCACTTCCATGCTATGAAACACAGCACAGTATTGCCCTATCACAGTCATTTACTGTATGTTCCCCAGCCATTCTCCAAGTGATAGACATGTATTTTACTTAGAGGTCTTTGCCACCATAAAAGTATACTGTGGATATCTTTGGACAGTATTGGATTGTCAATAGTGGAATCCCAGGCATTTTCCGTTCACAATTCCAGGATGTTTTCCAGCATGGTTGGGCCAATATACAGCTCTATTGACAGTGTATTAGTGCCCGCCTTTCCCCAGCCCCACCAACATTCAGTGTTTCCAGTTTCTCTGATCTTTGACAATTCCCGAATTTGAGGAGAATCCTCAGTGTTGTGGAGATTTGCTTGTTTCTTAGTTCTTGTTTGGAGTGGTCTTTCCCCTGATCACTGATCATTTGCAATTCTTCTTTCGAGATAGTGTACAAAATTATACTCACTGACCTTTTATAAATTATTTCTCAGGCACCATCTGTCTTGGAGCATGAGCTCCCTCAGGGTGAAAACTGAGACTTGTGGTTTCTAGAATAGGTCTCTGTTTGCTAAAGGCCATTAGTAAGAAGGACCATTGACTAGATTAACTCCTCAGACCTGTATCTGATGGGTTACTATATTGGTTGAGTAGTGAGGTGGCACAATGAATGTAGTGATGGTCCTGCTGTCAGGAAGACACAAGTTCAAATCTAGCTTCAGACATTTACCAACTGTGTGACCCTGGGCAAGTTATTTAAACTTGTTTGCCTCAGTTTTCTCATCTGTAAAATGAGCTGGAGAAGGAAATGGCAAGTCTCTTCAGTATCTCTGCCAAGAAAACCTCAAAATGAGGTTACAAAGAGATACAACCAGTTGACTAAATAACAACAAATATATTTGCTATGGCCAAGTTTTGCTCTCATTGAATGTGATTGCAGAACAAGATGAAAGTGTATTAAAGGATTTTCTTGGTCCAAAATGGTTCCTGCTGCCCATCAGCATTAGCTCCTCGATTTCCCTAAATCTCAGCTTCATTTCATGAAACACAACTTCACATTAAAGGAAGGGTCTCGGACTTTGCCATAGAAGCAGCTCTGGACCCACTCCTGAAATCCGAGGAGAAGGGATATTGTGTCAATAATGAGCTTGACAGCCTGGTGATTGTAGCTGAAAGACCATTCCATTGTAACAGTCGCTACGGAAATTACCCACAACCGTCTTTAAAACAGGGCAAGAGGTCGAAATATTTCTCTTTCAGCTAGAGCTGTGCCCCCCACCCACCCGTCCACATACAACTGATGGATCAACAGAGACCGCCCGACGCCCTTGTCTGAATTTCAAATGTTGCCGACATCTCCCCAGCAGGATTTACTGTCCTACCTCTCCCGAGGAGAGACATGATGAAAGGGATAACCCATGAAAGAGAGTGGGAGCTTCAGGGGGTTGATCAAGGTGAGAAAGGGTGTCCTCATATGGTAATTTGTTGATGAGCAATCACTGTATTTGTTCATCTCTCCCAGAGGTTTCTATCAAATCATTGGGCTCCTTTAAACAGTGGCGCCATGGAATCAGCTCAAATTGACAAGCGAATGTGGTGAAGTGATGACCTTTGGGGAGGTAGCGGCCCTTTCCGAGCCTGGCAATCTGGTGTGTCATTGTCCTTTGCCAGCGTCGAGTTCTTTTCCATTGTCGTGCCTCTCTTTCTTGCCATTATTCCTACTCTTCACCCTTTGGGCTTTTCCCCCCTTTACAACTGAAATCTTTCGCCCCATTTGCTGCCTTTCCCAGAGTTTAAGGAAATTTACATGGCTATTGAGTTTTCCCAGAATTCATAGAAATATATTTAAAATTATATGGTCAAGGGGGGAAGGAGAGAGACAGAAAGGTAGGGGGTAGAAGGAGGAGGAAGAGAAAGAGAAGGAAAGTGAGTGGAAGGGAGGGACAGAGGGATGGTAACAGGGAGACAGAAAAAAAGAGAGGGAGGGGAAGAGGGAGAGAGGGAGGAAGAGAAATGGGGGAGAGGTGACCGAGAAAGAAAGAGGGGAGAGAGGAGAGGGATAGGAAGGGGAAGAGGGAGGGAGAGAGAATATAGGAAGGGAGGGGGAAGGAGAAAGGAGAGAAAAAGAGAGGGAAAGGGAGATGATAACACAGGGAAGTATGGATGCCGAGGGACTTGCACACATCTGAATCCTTGTTGTTTTCATCTGATTGATGAAACCCGGATCTCTGAGCTTTGCTTTCCCCACTGTAAGGCAGAAAGAGGCAGGCAAATGTGGTCCTCCACACCTGGATGGCCCCTGCTTTCTTGCTTCAGCAGAGAATTGTGCTTTCCATGGGCAGGCAAGGGTGAAGATTTCTGCTCCTAACCACGGTAGAATTATAGCTTTATTATTGCTTCTCTTCCATTATGCTTATAGCTTGTACTTCATTAACAAGAAATTTCCATCAACCTTAATGAAACTCAGCCATTTCTCAGAATTCCCTTGGTGCTGAGGAAAGAGCACCGGCTGTCAAGTTAGAGGGCTTGAGTTCAAGTCCCATCTCTGACTCCTACCAGCTCTGTGAGTTTGGGTGGTCACAGCCCTGCCCCTTAGGTTCGCCATCTTTCCAATGAAGTAACCGAACCAGATGAGCCTTTCACAGAATCAGGTAGATATCAGATACTTGAACTCCAAGCATCGGCTTTGGAATCTCACTTCTCCCACTTACTGCCCAGGTAACCTGGAGCAAAATGCTCTTAGCCACCCTCAGCTGCCTCCTCCATGAAGTGAAGAGGTTGGGCTAGATGACTGACTGCCATGATTCTTGTTAGCTCCAAGTTTCTGATGCTAAGGGGAAATCTGGGTCCAAATAAAAGGGCTTATTCTTCACACACACACACATGTACACATGCACACACATGCACACACACACGCACAAAAGCTGACTTATTCAAAAGTTACATGACTTCTAGGAAAGGAAATGTGACTTAGAGAGGGTCAGTCTTGAAGTCTTCATGAATTGGATTTAAATCTTGCCTCTGACACATCATTAAACTATCTAGTGCTACAGATAATCCTCTAAGATGGTTATAAGTGAGTCTTTAATAGAGTTTGCCAAAGCAATGGAATCATACATCTGACCCCAAAAGAAAGCCAAACCCAAATCCCTACTGTATAATAATCATCCTCTTAGTATCCTAGGTAGAGAAACTGGTACATGTGTGGTATTATTGCATATACATTTCATGGAAAATAATCTCTATGGCTCTAAAAATAACACCTTTTATTGCAATGGGCAGCAGTGGTGGGAAGACTGGGGAGGAGAAAATGATGCCCGAAGTCCTCTTGGAGCAATGATGTCAAAAATATATAAAATATCTTGATCCATATTGCAAGGAACAGAGCAAAAAGAGCTCAGCAATCTTTTCCCGTGGTAATTATGTGTCATTGTTGCACAGAGTGTACTGGCACATACAGTGTTTTTCTTCCAAAACTTTCTGATGTTTGGGAGTCGGCTATTATTGGGGCCCCTCTTGCTTTGTTCGTTTCCTCTGCTCTCTCCTTCCCACCCACTTCCACCTCCACACACCCTGGGGTCTGCATGGGAACTGTTAGCTTTCCTAATGGTTCAATTCAATCCAGTGGAAGGTAGTGAAGGCTGTTTTCATCTCCCGGCTGATGGATGGGTTTTCTAACACAATTTTGGCCAACCCAGGCCCTGTCCTCCTGGGCTTGAGTGCTCTGGATGCCTCCAAATCATCGGCTTATTGGACACTAATTGATGACTTCTTTGTAGCCTGATAAATAATGGGAGAGTCACAGTCGGGAGGGGGGAGAAACTTGGTGACAGCCGGTCGCCTTAGATGTCGAGCCGTTCAATGAGCTTCTAAACTTGTTTTAAAAATAAGGAATGAGGGGACAGCTAGGTGGAAACCCTACATCGTCTCCAAAAGTCTGCCTTGATTTCTCATAGATCCTTAGGGCCATGGGTCCTTGCGGTTGATTTTGCAATGGGCCCATCTCCCCAGAGTCCCTCCAAATTAACTCTCCTTGTTCATTGTTTAAGGACTATCTGGAGTGCCCCCAAAGTCTGGGTTCCTGAATGTTTTCTGTGTCTCCCTTCCATGAAGTTTCCACCATGGAAAGCCAGCATGGACTGGATGTGACGGCTCTGCCTCTAGAAATCCAATTCCATTTTGTCTTCTTTTGTTGAAGAGACGGGAAGTCATTGTGAATGGCAGCTTTTAGCTCCCCTCAACCTTGCTCATTTCTGACTCAAAAAGTCATCCAGTACCCCCGAGTGATGATCTGTGAGGATTCCAGAAGTTAGCCTCACTCTTTCTTCCTAAGAGGAGAGAACTTGTCCTGTTTGTCCATCTACGAGCAGCTGATGGGACCATTACTGTGGAGCGCATCATTTTCAGGTATACAGAGATATCTAGATATGTAGGTAGATCATACATACATGTACACACATGTATTTTATATGCACATATACATGTGTGTATATTTGAGAAAGGTAGAGAATACGTCTTCCCCGAGTGAAAATGAGTCTGAGTTACAAGAAGGGCCTGTTGTGGCTAATTTTTTGTTATTGTTTGGTCATTCAGTCATTCCCGAGTCCTCGTGACCCTGTGGACCACACTGCCCATGGGCTTTTCTTGGCAGAGATACTAGAGTGGTTTGCCATTTCCTTCTCCAATGGAGAAGGCAAATAGAGGGTAAATGACTTGCCCAGGGTCACAAAGGTAGTGTGTCCCAGGCTAGATTTGAGCTCAGATCTTCCCAGAGAGAGGCTGAGTTGAAGGAGACCTTTAAAAAGAATTTCCCCAGGAACCCCAAGCTTTTCCTCCCAAAGCACTGACTTGAGGGGGTGTTCCCTTTCCCTGGAGGGCTCTCTAGTGGTTTCAGAACTCGAACCTGCTCCTCTCCATATTAGTTGTGGGAGGCAGGAGTTGGAGCAACTGGAGAAGTGAAGGATTGTTCCAGGAGAAAAATGGATCGCTTTGATGGGGGAGCCCTGTGTGCCTCGGCTGGCCAGCACAGCTGTCCTTCCATGCCTTTCCATGATGGTTTTATGAGTCACCAGGGCTGGAAGAGTTCCTCACCCAGTTATTGGCCTCCTAGAGATTCAGCTGGTCCTCCACCAATCCATTGACCAAGAGCTGGTTGCCAAGCCCAGGACAGAAGCCGTTCCTTCCAATAGAGCTTGTCTGAACGTGAATCGTCTTGGTACAGCCTTGAGGTTTCCCCTTCCCAAGGAAACAGCCTGGGAGTTCTGGGAAGGGCTATTGGAGGTTTCCAGAAATACCACAGAACCCTTTGATCCAGTGGGCACAGCGGGAAGTTGAACAAGTGATTGACAGCTGCCCGCAGGCAGAATGAGCTTGAGTCATGGCTCCTGGCCGCCCACTTATTTACCCAGGTGTTCATGGGACGGATACAAGTGACAGGGGCATGGGGGGATCTGCAGGTCCTTCAGTGGGTCCCTGCTGATTTCGGGAAGGGAGAAGAAAAGGGAAGCTCAATGGTTATTCTCTCAGGAATTCAGTGCCTGCTGCTGAGATCACAGGAAACAAAAGAAAGTTGAATTAAATCCTCCTTAATTTAGCAAGGATGAGTATACAAATATTTATCTCCTTGATGCTCAGAACCTGTGAAATAAGTGTTCCTGTAACCCCCACTTTACAGATGAGGAAAATGAGACTGAAAGAAAATAAAGAACATGCCCGGGTCACAGAGTCCAGATCGAGGCTCCTTAACACGGCGCTGCATTATCTCTCCCACATCTGTTTTCTTTTTCAATACAAAACCACCCCGTATCCCTCTCCTGGCTGATACTGTCCTAAAGGGTCGTGTCTCTCGCACACCTATGGTTCTTGGTCAGCAGACCCCTGGACCAGTTGGGATGCTGACTTCCCAAGATGCTTTTCTGTTCAACAGTGAGTGAACTGAAATCTGAATGGTCCCTGAGCCCCAGGAGTAGAGGCTGGAAGCAGCCAGGAGATGGGTGCCTGCGGAGGGCACCCAACGGGGCAGGCAGGAATCTCTTGACAAGATTTTTTAGACTCCCAAACTGCATTGCAGCCGCCACTTCCTCACTTCTTTGTCTTGGATGCAAAGCTGCCTCCATCCCCTATTAAGGGATGACAGTGTGAGAGGGCTGGAATGAGAGGTAGTGGAGGGCGCTCGCAGCCCCTTGAAAATCTTCACCTTCTTTACTGAGGAGGCAGTGCGGTGAACAGAACCAACTGCTGGGCTTACAGCTAGGGGAACCTGAGTTCAGATGCTGCCTTGGACGGTTGCTAACTGGGAAACCAGGTTCAAGTCTCCCCATTTGAATTTCCCCTTCTGAGAAATG
Source organism: Monodelphis domestica (assembly GCF_027887165.1). Lineage (NCBI taxonomy): Eukaryota > Metazoa > Chordata > Mammalia > Didelphimorphia > Didelphidae > Monodelphis > Monodelphis domestica. The sequence continues at coordinate 314,117,674 of NC_077231.1, forward strand.
GGCATAAAGCACATGCCGTGTCTTCCTCACACAATTATCCCAATGCTCAAATGCTAAGATGAATTGCAAGCTTTTTGCAGAATGCGAAGCCTTGTATTGATGAAAATATTGGAGGGAGGATGTTTGGAGGGGGAGGAGCCAGAACACACCCGTGATTTCATTGGTAGAAGACCCAGCTGTTGAGGAATCTCTTTCTCCCACTCATTTATGACCTTGGAAAATTGCTAAGTGACCTCTGAGATGATAAGTGATTTGCCTAGGCTCACACAGGAAGAGGCAGGACTTGAACTCGGGTCTTCCTGACTCTGAGGCCAGCTCTCTCTCTACTTTGCCATGCTGCCCTGATTTTCTATCCATTCAGATGCTCATTGGTTTCTTCTTCTTTTTATTAGAAAATTGGTGGTAGTTACTTTTCAAAAGTTTGCTACCCAGATTCCCTCTCTCTGTCTGTCTCTCTCTCTCTTTCTCTGTCTCTCTTAATGTGTCTCTCTGTCTCTTTGTCTCCCTCTGTCTCTATCTTTCTGTCTCTCTGTCTCTCTCTCTCTATGTCTGTTGTCTCTGCGAGTAGTTCTCAGGGAGCTGAAGCCTTGCAAAGAGAAATCATTTATAATTAGAAGGCGGCCCCATTCTGAATCTGAAAGGGAAACTGATAGTGCCGGCTGTCCCTGGAGCCTGGCTCGCTGTCCTTCCTGAATGGATTCAGACAGGAAGATCTGCCTTCTTCCCGGGACTTAGTTTGTGTATCCCTGGCTGTAATGCAAGGCGCTAATATTCAAGCCTCTTTTGCCCCTCATTCCATGTGATTTTAAGGCATTAAATGAGCTCCTCTCCAGCACCAAGATGAGCGTGATCAACCTGCAGCTCTTGGGGCCAGCTCCCACTGCATATGGATGCTCAGGCAAACCCATGCAAATGTCCTTGGATCAGGGATGGCGGCTGCCTGCTGGGCTCTTCCCACAGCTGTTTGAGCCCAAGAGATTGTTTGTGCTCTTTCATCGGTGTTTTAGGCTCATGTCTCTGATATTTGCCTTAATAATAAAGGGCTTTGGGGGGCAGCTGGGTGGCTCGGTGGATTGAGAGTCAGACTTTGAGATGGGAAGTCAGGTTCAGATCTGGCCTTAGATACTTCCCAGCTGTGTGACCCTGGATGAGTCACTTAACTCCTCCTGCCTATCCCTGATTGCTCTTCTACCTTTGAACCAATACACAGTATTGATTCCAAAATGGAAGTTAAGGGTTTTAAATAATAGTAATGAGGGGCTTATTCCCATTGACCCATCCATGGTGATGCCATTATCCACTCTCTGTTTATTCTCCATTAAACCAATGGAACTGGATTCTTACCTGGGTTTGATCCATCCATTTATGCCCGTTTTGAGCCATCCTTGCCTGCCCATTTTGTATGAGTCTTGCCCACGCATTCATGACTTAGGAGACTCCATTGAATGTTATTAACATGGTGGAATCAGACTCATTCTCTGCAAGATGGCCCCGGACACTGAGCGCCCTTCCACAGCCAATGGGCTTTGGGAGGCCTCTTTCTTCTTGATATTTCTAGAACACCCGAGTCTAGGGAGAGAGGTTGGGGCTGGAAAGAGACTGGGAAGTCATCTGAAAAGAGGGGCTGTAACTCAGAGCCCGAGAGGAGGAAAGGCGTCCAGGGGAAAGGTTATTGAGGGAAATGTGCGTAAGGACCATGGATGCAATCTATTCTAAAGGTCCTACAGGACAGGCAGAAAGAGTGGCGACGGAGGGTCAGCAGGGCCACGGACACTCAGAGCTTGTCCTCTGCTGGCATAGCCTGGGGACTCAAGTCAGCCCCACAAGCATTTGTCAACTGTTTACCAGATGCTGTGCTGGCATCGTAGAGATCTCAGCCCCCAGAGTTCTGTCCACATCATCGTGAAGCGCTGGTGGCCGGCTTCTGGGAAGCTTTTAAAATAATGATCTGATTAAAAAAAAAGGCATCAATTCAGGGCATAATTGTGCCTGGATGGTAAGCAGGTGTACAAATAAGGACCTGTCCCTACCTTCTAAGGACACCGCAGAACAATGGACAGAATGCTGTACTTGGATTGAGAAAGATCTGAGTTCAAACCCCACCTTTGACACTTACTCACTATATGGCCACAGGCAAGTTATTTTGCCCATCATGGCCTCAGTTTCCTAATTTGTAAATTAATGGTCATTATACCTACAGGAGTTGGAGCTCACAGGACACAGGATAGCTATGGAAAGTGATTTGTAAACTTTTAAGGTGCCTCTAAATACCAAGAGGCAGTGTTGCCTAGCTGGCAGAGTCAGAAAGACTGGCTTCCAGTCCCACCTCTGACAAACGTTGGCTTTGTGACCCTGAGGAAGACACGTTGGCTGGCCTCCCGGCCACAGAATGGGGGCAGGGGTACAGCTGGTCATCCCCAAGGCCTTTGCCAGCACAAAATCTATGATCCCATGCCCTTAAACTGGCTGTGTCCATGAGGGCACTTATTATTTGTATTAGATGGCTCATAGCCTTGACCAAGTAGCAAAGTAGACAATGCCTCCAAGGCTTTCTGCTCCCGTGATGTGGAGCAGTGAAGTCACGGAAAGATTGAAATTGCAGAATGAAACATTTGCGGGCCGTTGGGAAAACTGCCAAGGGGTGTCCTCAAACTGGCTGCTCTCTGGGAGACAAAGGTGGAGGGAGTGGGATGGGTCGTGGCTCCCTAAAAGAAATCGTCCACTTGTTTCCCACCATTTGAAGAGGGTCTCCCACTCATTCACCTGAAAAGATGTTGACTGTGAAAGTATTTTCAAGGAGTGAGTGTAATCTCAGTGCTGGCTCCTATCTTTCAAAATAAGAAACAAAGAAAGTTTTCAGGGCCAGAGGTGTGGTCATGCCAAGGACCAGGCAGCCCCACGCCATGTGGGCTGAGCCACAGAAAGCCCACAAAGGAACATTCCATCCTGCGGGAGGCAAGATAATAAGCATCAGGTCCCAAAATAACGACACTGAGAAAGAACTGGGCTCTCTGGAGTGTTCTGTTTTTATTCGGTGATGAAAAGGGTTGCAATTAAAAACAATGCAAGAAAGGTTCCTATGTAAGCCCAGTGACTCAAAGGAAGCTAAACACTTAGAACTGGCTCTAGGGTCGGGGTGCTGGGAATGAAGGTCCAAAGCTTGGGGGAGGCCACTCCGCGGCACTCTGAGCACCACCCAAGCTCTGCTCCGTGGTATAAAGGTCAAATCCAACAGACTTGTTCTGGGAAATGTTTTCAACCCTTTGCAATGTGTTTTAAGTACCAAATGAGAAGGGGTTGGGGGTGCGAATCATCTGTATTTGTAGGAGACCAGGGAGCAGACACAGAGGTCATCAGGTAGTTTTTTGAAGAGTCTCACTCCCAAACCATGACTGTTCCAAGAGATCCTTGGTCATCCACTCTTTCCATTAGCTTTCTCTGAAAGAGATGAGAAGTTTCAAGATGGTGGTACCTCTAGACATGGAAGAACCCGGAGAGATGGATCTTGAGCTCACAGGGGTTGCAAGCACTAGAGGTACCCCCCCCCCCCCTTAGAGCTCTTGTTCTTTCTCCAGGACCATCTGCCTTTCAGAACCAATCTTTTCTAAATTTCCTTCCAAATTTTTCCCTGTGTTATACAGGACTAATAAATGTGAGGCCTTAACAACTCTCCCCAAGTGGACTGAGATTCAATCTCTTCAAATGTCTCCTGAGTATCACTGAGGGAACTAGGAAGGCTTCAGGGCTTGGTACACGGGGCACTGGACTTTGTAGTTAGAAAGATCTGAGTTAAAGTCTCATACTTAGACACTTATTGTATGACCTCAGCTGAGCAAGTCATTGTCCTGTCTGGGCTTCACTTTCCCCCTCAGCAAAATGAAGGGATCACATAGGATGTCCTCTGAGGTCCCTTCTAGCTTTAAACTGCAACAACTAGATGACAATATAGATGATGATAGGGATGGGGATAAGTGATGGTTCTATAGTGCTTGAAATGTGGCCAACTTCAAAATGCATGATCTCATTTGAACCTCACAACACTTGAATTAGATAGGGGTTAGAGGTGGTATTCTTTCCATTTTACAGTCAAGTTGGCCCCTAGTCATTAGGGGACTTACCCAAGGTCACACCTCAGAAGTGTCACACATCTACTTGGCACAGTTTCATTCTCAACATACATGTTTTCATAGAACCTAACAACAGACAGGAAGCCTAGGGAGATAGTCAACGAAACATTGTTGCTAAATGCAGGATCAGAGGGTAGAATCAACATGACCTAGATATAGGTTAGGGAATTCAGAGCACAGATTTGCCAGGAGCTTTTATGCCTAGAAAAGAAGATCCTAGCTAAGTGTGTATATAAGAATCCTTAGGTTTAATTTTGTAAATGGGCTGGTAATATCCTAGGGGGACAGAGTGGGACATCTGTATTAACCCTGCAAGCATGTTGCTCTCATCTATTTTTCCTGGGGCTAAGAATAATAATCATAGCAATTGCAATAATAGGGGGATGTTAATAAGGAAAGTCACTTAGGGGAGTTTCAGTGGGTGTTTCCATCCTTCCAGGGGGCTGCTTTGCAGTCCCTGGTTTCCATGTGGACCGTGTCAAACATCGTGGTCTTTGATGGCTCCTGGCAAAAAGCCAAATAATTAACCTCTTAAATACAGGAAAATAGAGACAGGAGATCCTGGGTTTAAAAAAATTATTTTTTTTCAAACCTAAAAGAAAAGATGGAACACTACCTCAGGAGCCATGGTAGGAGATGCCCTTGCTAACCATTAAAGATTCTCATACAAATGAATTTTGGAACCATTTCAGCAATGGCCTTGGGCCTCTGACACCCAAACTGGGTTTGGTTTCAAAGCATGTCTGACTGCTACTTGTCATTCATTTCCATTGGTATTCCCATGGATCTGTGACCTCCCACAATATAGCTCCATCCCATCCATTCCTTTTCCCACCCCTATGGCTCTTATTCACGTTTCTCCCTAAGATCCTGGCTGAAGAATCTTCCTGGTTTCTTCCTGACATTCGAACCACTCCAGAGCATTACTATGGGGCAGCCATTGGGTCGCCATTGCTCACTCTCTGTCTGATCTGACTTGCCCACTCACTTCTTGATTTGTAGATTTCCCCAATGACATTCCTAACTTGCTCCTCCGGCATCATTCTGCATTTGCAATATTCCCTAAATGACTTGCCCACCGTGTGCCTCTCCATTGCCCTTTGAGAGTTCTTACCTTCCATTCTTTGGGATTGATGGTGCTTTGTGTAACAGCAATGGAGGGCAATGGTTATCCATGTCTTATAAGATTTGGGCTTAGCAGGCTGTTCTTTGTACCTAGTGCAAACTTGGGAGACAGCATGGCATAGTGGGCAGAGAGCCTGCCTTAGAATCAGGAAGAATCAGGTTTCAGTTCTGCCTCAGCCACATCCTGACTATGTGACCCTGGACAAGTCACAGCCTATCAGTGTTCCAGGCATCTTTGTAAGGCTGGAAGTTACAGAGGAGGTGACCTGACCCGATGGAGGGAGACTCCTCATCTGGCTCCTCCCTGTACCAGTGGAATGGCAGGTCCATCCTTTGCCCCTATGCCAAGAGCATGTTGGCCATTAAAAGCTATTGAAAAAAGGGGGGCAACTAAATGGGTGGCTCAGGTCTAGAGATAGGAGATCCAGCATTCAAATCTGTCCTCAGACACTTCCTAGCTGTGTGACCCTGGGTGAGTCACTTAACTCCTCCTGCCTAGTTCTTACTGTTCTTCTGCCTTGGAATCAGTACATAGTATTGATTCTAAGATGGATGGTAGGGTTTTATTTTTTTAAAAAGCTATGAAGACATTCCCAGTGGGGAGACAGTGATCTCTTTGCAGGGCACTTTCTATTTGTCTCCTAAAGATGCTCAGAGGCTTTGGGTCTTCCACAGTAGGTTTGGTGTGAGCCTTTTATCGTTCAGGAATTCCTTGGGGTGATCATTAAAGGAGAAGGCTGCCAGGAGCAGAGGCGGCCCTTTGGATGCTCGGTATTCAGGTTAAAATCGGGCTTGGGTTGCTTTTTTTGAGGGGACATTGGACTTGTGAAGGGGGAGACCCTCTCGAGCCAGGAACCCGTCACTGCGGAAGAACCAAAGAATAGGAAAGGGTCGCTTCGGTATTGGATGCCGTTGGATGTCCGGGATCTCCCCAGCTGGCTGTTCTTGACCGTGGTCTTGGGAGGCCACTTCCTGTGGCCGTGAGCTTTTTACCAGACTTCCAATATCTGTGTCTTGATGAAAGCTGAGCCTGGGGGTAGAGAGTGCCTTTGCCCTGAGCCCATCATTTCCATTGGGACGACTTGATTCCTCGTCCTCAGTTACTTTCAGCCATCCCTGCTGGAGAAAAGAATACAAACGATGTAGGAAGGGCTGCCTGCTGGGTAGCTTAAAAAAAAAGTTTGGCCCCATCTGGGCGGCCGTTCTGCAGGGTTTTCACGGGAGACCCATTGACTTCAGGCAGAATCAAGACAAGCCGCTTTTTCAATTTGTAATTAACTTTTTATGTCGGTGGACTTGGCAGGTGCTCTTAGTTCAATATTCAGCGTGGATCGAGCCACTGGAGGGAGTCTTGGGGCACCGGGACTGTCCTATGTTGGGGGACTGGACTCTGTCTGAGCGGAGGGCTAAATGTGGGCGCCAGTCCCACAGGACTGTCCAGGCTACTCACTCCATTAGCAAAGCCTCTTCCAGGGTAGAACGACTGATTTGTCTGAGGTGATGGCTTCCTCTGTCTTCCATGCAGCTGGGCCGAGGTCAAATCCAGCCTCAGGCCAGCTCTGGCCCTGGGCAAGTCACAGAACCACTGCTTACCTCAGTTTCCTCATCTATAAAATGGGAGCAATCAGAGGATCTCTGTCCCAGGGTTTCTGTGAAGACCAAATGAGCTAGTCAGCACCACATTCTTAGCATGGTGCCTGGCACATAGTAGGTGCTTCATGCCTGTCTATTTCCCTTCCCTCGTACTGAGGAGGTGAATTATGATTTAAAGTGGGTCCTGGCTTATTCAGAGGACTCTGGTCCACCATGCTAAAGAATTAAGCTGGAGAGATCCTTAAAGGTTGCCTCATTCAGACTTGGTGATCGAAGCCCAAAGAGGGGAAGGAAGGAAACAAGCACCTACCAGGTGCCACTTGATGAAGAGTTGATTTTCATAACAACCCTGAGAGGGAACTGCTTATCAACCCTGTTTGACAGTTGAGGAAACTGAGGTCAAGAGGGGTTGCGTGCCTTTCCCAGAATCACACAGCCCTTAAGGGTCAGAGGCCAAATTTGAACTCTGGACTTCCTGACTCCAGGTCTATTTCAGCACCACCTCGCTGCCAGCCTTGGCTGCCAACATCACGCCGTCCCCTCCCGATAAACTGAGTGAAGATCGAAGCGTCTTTTTTGACTTCATTTTTTGCCCCGAGGCTAATCTAGAAGTGTGTGTTGCAAGATTTCACACGGATAACGGGCACCACATTGTTGGCTTCTCGGGGCACGTAGGAGGGAAGGGGAGAATTCGGAACTCAAATTTCAAAAGATAAATGTTTAAGTAAATAAGTAAAGTGTAATTTATGTAGATAGTCATGTGTGTGTCTGTGTGTATGTCTGGGCGTGGGCTTGGGCTGGAAGGGCCCTCCAAGGCCAGCCATCCCAGTTCTTTCCCAGAGAGGCAGTGTGGGGCAGTGGGTAGAGCTCAGCCACCTCTGGCCAGCATGGCAGCTACCTCACCTCCCTGGGTCTCTGTTGTCTCACCTCTGACAGGATGCGGTTTGACCTGGGGACCTCCGAGGGTCCTTCGGACTCCGAGAGCCTCTGATTTCATGGCCCTCTCAGGAGTTGGGGGGTTGTCCAAGGGCGCCCACATGTTAAGTGCCTGAGGGAGGATTCAGACCCAGATCCTGCGATGATTCCAGGGTTGCCCCATCCCATTTCCCTGTCATCTCCTCATGTGCCTGCCCTGAATGGCCGGCTCTTGAGAGGTTCCAGACTGCTCGGCCATCAGCCAGGACCCATTCCACGCCACTACGGGCACCAGGGGAGCTCGGCTCGGCACTGGCTGGCTGGATGAGGTGGCAGTCCCTGGCCTGGGGTGGGGGAGAGGCAAGGAAGAGAACTGTGGTCTGAGGCTGGTGGAAGGCCAGAAGAGCCCTCAGGACTCCCAGGGACAGGTCCAGGAAGGAGCTCATCTTGGGGTGAGCCAGGAGGCAGCTGAAGGGGGACAGAAATGGGGCAGAGTCCTAGCCAGGGCTGCAGGAAGCCTCCCCACCTTCTCCAAACAGGCATCCGGCACTCACTGATTTTCCCGTCCCATCTGAGGTGCCACCGAGGTTCTAAGCCACGTCCTCGATGCCTCGACATTCTCGGGCTCCAGAAATCCTGTGTAGCACCAAGCAGGCCCACTCTGGGGGGAGGGAGGGACCGGGGTGCCAGCCTTCCCTCACCCCATTTGTCTCCTTTTCCCACAGAGACCCTCCTGGATGACTTCCTGCTCACGTACACCGTCTTCATGACAACGGATGACTTGTGCCAGGCGCTGTTGAGGCAATATCCTTCCTTCGCTGCAGGAGGCTTTGGCGGCTGCCTTCTCAGCAGATGTTTCACGCTCCAAACCATCTGCCGTGCTTAATTAGCCAGGTTACGGGGGAGCGAGGGGGCAAGCGAAGGGTTCCGAGCTTCATCGTCGGGGCTCAAATGAGGTAGGATAGGGGAAGAGGGGAGGAAGGGAACAAGCATTTATCAACCAACCACCTACGCTATGCCAGTGCCAAGCACTTTGCAAATAATAGTGGATCCACAATCTGGGAAGTAGGTGCTATTATTATCCCCATTTTATAGTTGAGGAAACGGAGGCAGATAGAGGTTCATGATTTGCCCAGGGTTACAACTTAGTTAGGTGTATGAGGCAGGATTTGAACTCAGGTTCCCCTGCCTCCCAAGACCAAAGTTCTGAGCATTATGACTCCACCCAGAGCTGGTCATGGCAGCTGGTTGGCACAGTGGATGGAGCCCTGGACCTGGAATCAGGAATATTTGAGTTCAAATCCATCCTGTCACATACTAGGCAGGTCTTGTAACTCAATTTCCTTATCTGTAAAATGAGCTGGAGAAGGAAATGGTGAACCACTCCAGCCTTTCTGGTAAGAAAGCCCCAAAGAGGGTCGCAAAGAGTCAGCTACAAAGGAAAAAATGACTCCACAAGAGGCCTGGTCGTGGGCAGTACCATGAAAGCTCCCACATCATTTGTAGATGGTCCAGACGGTGTTGTCACCTATTTTCAGATGGGAAACTCCCTTAGAATTGCTTAGAATTGGGGGCAGCTGGGTGGATCAGTGGATTGAGAGCCAGGCCTAGAGATGGGAGGTCCTGGGTTCAAATCTGGCTTCAGACACTTCCCAACTGTGTGACCCTGGGCAAGTCACTTACCCCCATTGCCTAGCTCTTCTGCCTTGGAGCCAATACACAGTATTGACTACAAGACGGAAGGTGAGGGTTTTAAAAAAAGAAAAGAAAGAATTGCTTAGAATCCTGGAAGTAAGTGTTGAACTTTAGGTAAACTGAGGCTTAAGACGTTATATCCTGATGACTTTTTAGAGCTAATGGTGAATCCATCAATGAATAAAGCATTTATTAAGCACCTAATAATGTGCCAAGTACTGCACTAGGCAGTGGAAGCAAGTATAAGCAAAACCAAAGACAGTGCCTGCCTTGAGGAGTCTATAGTCTAGGCACCAAATAGAGGGGAACTGCAAAGCGGGGAGGGCTAGGGGATGGCCGAGATGGGACTGTAAGCAAGAAAGAGAAGGTCAATGCCTAGGGAGGTTCTGAAGGGAGGAGGTGGAGATGCCATGCTGTCGGGATGGCCGAACTGAGATACTCACAATTATTCATCGTCAGCATCACGGCGTTTCTGTAACACTTGAAGTTTTGCAAAGCATTCTGCATATGTTATCTCACTGAATCCTCACAATATTTCTTGAAGGGAGGTGCTGTTAGTATCCCTCTTTTACAGATGAGGGAAACTGAGGCCCAGAAAGGTTTAATCCCCTCCAGTCCAATAAATATTTATTAATGGTTTAGTAACTTGCTCAAGGTCCTACAGCAAGTGTCTAAGCCTGGTTTTGCACTTCCTGAGTCCAGCCCAGAGCTTCATCAAGCTGCTACATGAGGTAGAACATCCAGATAGAGAGAGGTGGCTCCCTTTGCATGACTCAATGAGAAATTAGAAAGTTAAAGGGTTTCCATTTGGAATCTGGCCCTACCGATTATCACTTGTCTGACCACAGGCAAAACACTTGACTTTCCTCTGGGTCTTTGTTTCCCCATCTGTAAAAGGGGAGTGATAATGGCACCCAGGTCACAGTGTGGTTATATCAGGTAAATAATAGACACCAAGTGCTTTGCAAATGTTAAAAGGCTAGGTGAAGAGTTGTTATTAACTGGAGCAGATCCAAACCCATTTAAAATATCTGAACCATTTCTTATGTACAAGACATAGCCATCCTGTTAAAAGACACAAAGTCTCCCAAGAAGTCTACACCACCTAATTATTGCCCAGTCTTCTTTACAAGAAAATAAATAGCCAAGGAGCCAGAGTAAATAATTCTCCTTTCATTGCTGTACCCAGCTGGGTATTCCATTATAGCCCATCAAGAAATTTTATAGGATGGGGACTCAGTATTCCCATGACCCCATTTGGACCCCATGAACCCTGATTCTAATGGCTGGCAATGTTTTGTGCTTCATCATCATTCTTTTAAATCTCAGAGCTGGTAGGACATCATATATTGTTTTCTGCTTAGAGTATCTTTCTGCTAAAAGCATTTCTTGGGCTGTTCTTAACTGTAATGTGGTAGGGGTAAGTGATTGGGAAGCAATGGGAAGACTTCTGTAAGGGTTAAAATAGGGGTTGTGACAAAATGAGAGAGCAGCTTTTAATAATTTAAGTTTTAATGAGAATAGAGTTGAAAATTAATATTATCCCTTCAAGCCAGAGAAACGAAAACTTCTAGCAGCTTTTAACAATTTAGTTTAATTAAAATAGAGATAGTAAAATGAATATAGTACAGGAGAAATATAGGAAAGAGGTAGAGAAAGAAAATTTCCTAATTTCTATACTAGTTATCCTATAACTACCTATAATTAGTACCTAAAACTGCCTATATCTTCCTCTAACTACCACTATTAACAACCACCCCACAAAGTTTCAACCCAATTCAAACCAACCCAATCAGTGTTTAATCCAACCCCAATTAGGTCTGTCAATGAAGACCAGCCACCTTCCAAAAAGTTCAAGGAAGGAAAAAAACTAACAGCCCAAATCAAAAGCCAAAAGCCCAAAAGATCCTCTAAAGGCTAAAGCCAAAAGCCCTTTCAGTAAGCTCAGGCCTGCCTTTATATTCCAGCAACTAAATGCCAACCACCAACTAATCACCAATCCACACCACCAGCAACCAACCCCCAATGATCAACTCATGCTCAGCAGCCATCATTCTGCAACTGCCAGCCCTTCCTGTCTCTATTTTTTCTACTTCCTGTCACTGTGGGCTGGTTAATCCCTACACATTTCTATGGTAAGAGGACCTCCAGGTCCTCTGTTAAATTAAAAAAGGAATAAAGAATTTCTTTTTACATTTGGCAGTGAGGATGTCTATTCATGAGCCCAGGAATTGGAGAAAGTGGTTATTTTGACCATTTAACCATCTCCTGCAACCCAAAGAAGACCCTGGGCTCCTGCCCCTTCTTCTTGCATCATGGGAAAATCAGTAACGTACGTTGTTTCAAAGCTCATCAATTTTGATCATTCCTACCCAGGGCTGAGTAGAGCAATGATAGTGATGGAGAAGGAAATGGAGAAATGGTTGAGGTCAGGCATGATGGCCTAACTATTTCAAGGAGCTAAATCTGCAGTAAAGTATTGATAGGAAAATGGGGCATCCACTAGAAGCCTCCTTGCCATATGAATGCTAAGGTTTCTAAGGAGGAAATATGTGTGATGGGGGCAGTAGAATAGGGAGCCATTCATGAGGAGGTCTTAGGGAGGCTGCTTCAGCCTGGGCTTCTCACTTAAGGTCTCATAAGGCTAGTTCTATTTTTTGTTATTTTTATTCCATCGTGTCTAACTCTCCATGACCCCATTTGGGGTTTTCTTGGTAGAGATACTAGAATAGTTTGCCATTTCCTGCTCTGGCTCATTTTGCAAATGAGGAAACTGAGGTCAGTTGGCTCACATCGCTAGTAAGTATCTGAGGCTGTGTTTGAATTCATGAAGATCTCATCCCGATTCTAAGCCCAGTGCTCTATGGACTGTGGCATCACCTAGCTGCCCTCATTGTGAGTGCTTTGCAAATGTTAAAAGGCTATATGGGTAGTTGTTATTATCAACTAGAGCAGATCCAACCCCATTTCACATATATTAAGCATTTCTTATGTACAAGTTATAGACATCATGTTGTATCCCACCCTGACTCAGTATTCCCTAAGCTCTATTCTGAGCCCTCTTCTCCTCTGCCTCGGTGAGCTCAGCCTCTCCCATGGATCCAGTTGTCCACTTTCTGGAGATTGTTCCTAGATCTAAATCAACAGCCTCAGTTTCTCTCCTGAGCTTTCGTTGCCCACTGAACTCTTCTTTAACCCTTACCTTCTGTCTTAGAATTAGTCATGGGACTGGTTCCAAGCAGAAGCATTCAGGGGTAGGCAATGGGGGTTAAATGACTTGCCCAAGGTCACACACCTGCTGGACATTTTAAACAGGTTGGCTCAGAGATACCTGAGGCTCTGTGTGTCCCAAACCAAACTGTCTTTCTCCCCAAACTCACCCCTCTTCCAGGCATCCCTGCTTCTGCTTAGGGTCCCACCAGCCTTCCAGTTGCCCAGATCTGTAGCCCCAGAGTCTTCCCCAGCTCCTTGCTCTCTCATCCCACACCTCTAGTGAGGAATCAGACCTTGTCTCGATGTTCACGGGCTCTCTTGTAACCATCTCCTTCTGCCTCCCTATGCCTGCACCACCCAGCTTGGACTCTTGCAAGAGTTTCTTCATGGCTCTCCCAGGTTCAGCCCTCCCCATCCAGTCTCTCCTCCACGAAGCTGCTAGAGTGCTTTTCTTTCTGTTTGGGTCTGACCGTGTCATGCTTCTCCTCCATAAATTCTACTTCCAGAAACAAACGCCAGCTCCTCCTCTGGGCTTTGAGAGCCCGTCAGCACCAGGACCCCATTGACTTCTCCAGCCACCCCTCCTTTGCCCGTTCTGGTCTGATCAGTCAGGCGACCCTCCAAAGAGGATTTGCCTGTCTGGAGGAGGCTGGCGTCCTTCGTCGGTGGCCCTCCGGAATTGTCCTCGTCCTTGTGTGGATCAGAGTTGGGAGATCTTCCAAACTGTGATTTTCCCAGCCTTGTTGTTAGGGGCCATGCGTTGTTCTCTGCGTTTGGCTCGCTGCCCTCAGCGTCAGTTCAGAGGAATTGTCCCAGAGGTCTCTGACACTGTCCCCTTCCTCGTTTCTCATAACACAGTAGGCTTCTGTCCCTCATGTGTGCCCCAATTTGCTCAGCCCTTTGATGGGCATCCCTTTAGCTTCTGATCTCAGCTACCTCAAAAAGCGTTCCAGGAAATAACGTTGTGCCCTTTTCCCTTTGAGATCCCTGATAGCTCTAAAATCTTGAATCCTTTGTCAAGTCCAGTAGAAAAAGCCTTGGCTCTGGAGTTAGAGGACCTGGGTTCAAATGATGCCTCTGATACCTCCTGGTGTGATCAACCAGTGGCAGAACATATAACCTCCCTGGGGTTCCTCATATATTAACAATCAGTTTTTAAGATCTTTTCCAGCTTTAAAGTTGTTATAAAGTCATCTTACCATCCTGGGCCTCGTGTCCTTATCTATAACATGAGCGAATGGGGCTGGATGGCCTTTGAGGTTCCTTCCAGGCTCAGATTTATGGACCTGTCATCCTCTGGTCCTCCAGCTCCTGCCCGAGGAGTGATCCTGGCTCTTCTGAAAATGGCCAGGTTTTCTAGAGGGGAGAAGCAGGCTGCTGGCATCACAAGGGCACAGGCCAGGACTAAGCTAGGCTTTTTAATTTACCTGGAGCTCTGTATACAGTGGGTGTTTAATAAAAGACTGTGGGAACAAGTATGTTCCTGATGGTCCTCATTCTTTCCCACTCAGGGACTCTCAGCAGGTCAGGAAGTTGCCCAGGGCCATGGAGAAGTTCCCTGCTTGGGGGGGGCAGGAGGCCTTTGGGGTGCTCCAGTGGATCCCCTCATTTTTGAGCAGAGAGCTCTAATCATGAAGATGCCCAGTCCTGGGCTAAGAGGATTACAGTGAGGTGAGGTGGCCTCTGCCCCCTCCAAGAGCATCACTGAGGTCTCCGATTGGACAGGACGTAGAGGGCAATGGGTCTAGCCACTTCCTTTTGCAGAGAGGGGAAGCGGGAACCCCTAAGGGCATAGGGAGAGTAGCTGTTGCATTTCAACTGCAAGAAAATCTGGGCCAACTTCTTTCTTACTGTTTTTTTAAGCCCTCACCTTCCATCGTAGTCAATCATCTGTATTGGTGCTGAGGCAGAAGAGCAGCAAGGGCTAAGAATGGGGGTTAAGTGACCTGCCCAGGGGCACCCTGCTAGGAAGCATCTTAGGTCAGACTTGAACCCAGGACCTCCCATCACCAGGCTCTCTATCCATGGAGCCACCCCATGACCCAAAACAAAACCCGCTGTGTGAGAAGACTGACAAACCCCTGAGTCTGTTCATCCCCACCCTGTACTCTTGGGAAGTAAAAGCAGGCATGCCTCTTCCCTGCTGCCTCGGGGCTGTTTGTCTTCTTTTGCTCAATTCTGAGGTGTCCAGGCCCTCAGAGATGATCTCCTCCAGGCCATTCATCTTGCTAGACACTCAGGAAGTTTGATTTAGTTTGATTTGTTCAAGGTGGCCCGAGTCCTAAGAACAGGTGGGATTTGAACCCCTGTCCTTGGCCTCCAAGCCCAGCATTCCTTGTTCGGGGCTGCCCTGGTCCTTATCGAGTTTCAGGTTTCCAGAAGGCCCCTCTGTCTTCTCCCAGGGCAGGAATTCTTAACCTGGGACCCACGAACAGGCTTTCAAAATTGTTTGATAATTCATTAGAATTGGCTTCTCCTGTAGTTCATTTTGTGCATTTTGAAGCCTTTTCCTAGAAGGAGTCCAGAGGCTTCACAGCCGTGGGATGCAGGGGACCAGAACGGCGGAGCCTCCTCCTCTGGGGCCGCCCCAGCCTCGGGCAGCTCTGCTTCCACTCCTTGGAATCGGGGCTCCCTCAGGGTCAGTCTCGGGGACAGCTGCTGGAAGGGTCTTGGAAGCCCCCCACGCAGGCCCTCGGAGGTCGGGAGGGAGAACCTGGGGCCGATCAGGGACTCAGACAGGGTTGAGCTCTCGGCATCCCTCTAGGGCCGCTCCTGCTTCTGCTGTGGCTTCTCTTCCACGGGAGAGCACCGCCTCCCGGGGAACCTGCCTGACAGAACTGGGGAGAGCCCCCCCCAACACTGGCCCCACAGCCCTGCCCACCTGTTTTCTTTAACCCTCCGCACCTATTCTGCCAAGAAATATCACGGCCGGGAAGAAACCTGCGACATTCCCCGGCGCAAGCGCAAAGTCCTGCACCTCGTGTCCCAGTGGATCGGCCTGTACAAGGACTGGCTGCATGAGGACGAGCACTCCAAGATGTTTCTGAAGGTACTCCAGGGCGCCCTGAAACGTCTCGATTCAGAGAAAAAAGGTCTTGTGGAATTGGACTGGGAATCCGAGCTGACAGTCCTTTTTAAGATGCTCGCATTATCCTCATTTGACAGATGAGGACACGGAGGCAAACAGAGTCTGGATGGCTTGCCCAGGGTCACCTGGCATAGTAGAGTACTTGGTGGGACATCAGGAAGATCTGAGTTTGAATCCCGCCTCAGACATGTACTAGCCGTGTCACACTGGCACAGGACTTGATGGCACTTTGCCTCAGTGTCCTTATCTGTAAAATCTGTCAAATAAGAGCATCTGCATTCCAAGACCAGAAACATGAATGCCAGCATTTAGCCCAGTGCCGGGTGCTCTATCGATGTTAAGTAGACTAATAAGAACTTGTCAGCAGCTAATTTCACCTGCCTTTCTCTGTGTGTGTTTCCAGACCATCTACAGGAACGTGCTGGATGACGTCTATGAATATCCAGTCCTCGAGAAGGAGCTGAAGGAGCTGCAGAAGATGCTGGGGCTGCACCGACGGCAGTAAGCTGCCCATTTGTCTTTCCTACCTGACCTTGATTGCGCTGTCATTTTCAATTAGATTCCATGTACCAAGTGGAGAAATGGGGCATTTTCCGAGGTGATAGAGGACCAGGAAGTGATGTCCCTTGGGATTCCTGGGCTCTGCCAGAGTCTGTGGCTAGCAACATCCTTGTTGTCTCTTGGAATAAACAGAAATAGACTCTGTTTTCCCAGTAAAATAGAAGTGGCCGCTGATGCCATTAAAATCAAGGGTTTCCTTAACAGGCAGAAAAAAAACTCACAAGCTGTTTTTAGTGGAGTTTGCTTGTTTGTTTTGTCCTAATCCTGAATTTTATCCCCGTGGGTGCATGGCCAGTGGAGAAACTCCCTCTACGGAAGCCGCTCTGTGATTCAGAGTCCCAGAAAGCTGGTGAGGGCATTTGGAGGTGCCGTGACTTCCCCAAGGTCACACGACCGCTATCTGGAAGAAGTAGGACTTGAACCTCAGTCTTCCTGATTCCAAGGCCAACTCTTGCGACTTCCTTAGATTTTTAAAAAATTTAATGAGGCTAAAATTCACTTTTGGGGGGGGCAATTGAATATAAAACTAAATTTTGGTCTTTCTGTGACTCAAAAATATAGCTCTGAAATTGAGCATAGATGTGGATTTCTTTTTTAAAAAGATATTTTATAAATAGGTCACAGACTCTTTGTGGGGTCTCCTGAGGCTTTATATTTAATTTAGAAAGATTAACGAAACCCACTTTATCCAGTGGGCCTTCCTTTGGCACAACTGCCTCGGTGTTCACGACTAAGTGAGTTGGAGAGAAATAATCATCCTTTAGCTGGCTGGGAAAGAAACAGCCAACTTATCACTGCATTTCTGATACAATTATATTATATCCTATATATTATATAATATAATAATTATACATCTATCGAATTATAAAACATATGGGAGAGGCTGATGCCAGAGAATCCAGCATTGTAATACTTGACCTTTTCTTTCTAAAAGTGGGGATTCCTCTGCTGGAATGATGATGATCATATCAACCTAGATGCCCTTTTTAAAGAAAATAATGGTCCTGGGATAGCTAGGTGACTCCGTGGATCAAGAGCAGGCTTGGGGACAGGAAGTCCTGGGTTCAAATTTGGCCTCAGACACTTCCCAACTGTGTGACCTTAGCCAAGTCCCTTAACCCCCATTGTCTAGCCCTGACTGCTCTTCTGCCTTGGAACCAATAGATAGTATTGATTATAAGATAGAAGGTGAGGATATTTATTCAAAGGATAGAAAAGAAGGGTCCCCTCCCTGACAGAAGGAGCGGTCTCGTTTTTGTCCCAGAGCTTAGCCTGGCATCATGATGCCCGCTGATTGATTGAACTGAGTCTTCCTCGAGTAGCAGCGTCAATCTGAGTGTAAAGCATCATTTCATCTTGGTGGCACCCATCACGGTCCAGAGGAAGGGGCTCTGGGGATTTCAGCTGGTCAGTTTCACGGATCCTTGGCCTTCCCCGTTCTGGGGTCTCCTTTCTGAGGCTGCCAAGCTCTTGGGGGTCCTTAGTCATTTGGAGCCGGGCAGGGCACAGGGGGCCCCACAAAGCGAGTCCACTTGCTGCTTCTGACAGCCTTCAGCTCCTCATCACATGCGCTAGGTGGTTTCTAGGGTCTCAAAGTATTATGTAAACATGAGGAAATGGAAGGATTATGGGGCAAAATTGTATTCTGTGGCAGCTTAATCCAAAATAATCCTTGCTTCAAATGCATCCTGTTTTCTGGGCTTTGGGGCAGGGGCTGGGAGTGAGGAGGAGGGAAGGTGGGAGCCTTATTACCAGGATGGCAAAGTTTTTATTTGCAGTGACTCCATTCTTCAGGTCACCACAATAGGGGGAAAAGAGGATGCTCAGAATGGAAGGGCAGGACCAATAAGTCACGGACATTGGGCTGGCATCCTAGAGGGGAGAGTCACTATTTGGCCTAAAATAATGTTTAAAAATCAAGATGATTTAACGCTGTCCTAGTATCAATGGAAATCTCAGGTTTCCTCCCCTCAGCTTTGTTCTCTCATCTAAGGTAACTCCTTGGGAGAACTGCTTCTCCTTGAGAAGAACAAGTGAGATCAAACCACTCTGCTTTGGTCCTCAATGATTTTCTGTGGGTAAACGGATAGTGGACACAGTGGCATCAGGACCATAGTTCAATAGCTCTATGACCTTGGGCAGCTCGCGGAATCTTTCCCAGCCTCAGTTTCCTCATCTGTAAAATGAGGGAGTTGGACTAGAGGACCTCTGGGGTCTCTTCTAAACCTATGGCCGGGATTCTGTCATTGTCAGCGAGTTGCAACGTCACCAGAAGGGTTGGCTGCCCCACGTCCCCTCAGCTGCTTTTACAAGAGCATCAGCCTGAGATTCAGGTGCCTGGAGCCCTGACCACTTCTCTGGGTCGCTGGGCACATCAGGGCTTGTGACTGAACCCCCGTGGGGAGCAGGGACGGTGTCCTTGGGCCTGACTTGAAAGTCCTTTGAGCACACACAAAGCAACGTGGAGGATTGATTCCAGGAGCTGGATGGTTCAAGGAAGGATGGAGTGCTCGGAGAGAGTGACCTAGATAACTGCCTTCTGTCCAGGGGGTTCCCCGATCTAGATCTGGAGGGGGCTTTGGAAGCCCCTTTTATAGATGAGGAAACTGAGGCAAAAGTCCCAGTGGTCATGAGTGGCAGAGTTCTGCCTTGGAACTAATGCGCAGTATTGATTCTAAGAAGGAAGGTAAGGGTTTTTTAAAAAAGCAAAACTCCCATTAGATTAGAACTCAGATCCTCTGACTCTGGATCCTGTCCTGGCACCATTCCACATGGAGTCTCTTCCCTTCCTGCTGTCAGCGAGAGGACAGGATTAACTCCTGAGTGTGCTGGGGTGGAGGTGGCATCTCTCAGGAAGGGGGTACCATGCCTCCCTGGCATGGGGGGTCTGGGTGGGCACTCTCTGTCCTCTTTCTCTGAGCCAAGCCTGACCTGGTACCTTCTGATTTCAGCACTGTGGATGAATACTCGCCACACAGAAAGGTAAGGGGAAAGTTTTCTACATCCGAAGTAGGGGGGTACAGCCTAGGAGGCCTCCCCTGATGCCCGAGCCTTCCAAAGGCATGACAGGACCCCCCTGGGGCTGCCGGGGGCTGCTGCAAGGCTGAGCCTCCCTGGTCTGTGCTCCTTCCTGCACATGGCAGCTACCCAGGTGGCCTTTGAGGTCTTCCCCAGCCCCGGAGCTAGAGCAACCCCGGTTACCCGATTGGGAATCATCCTGCCAGAATGCCCATCAGAACCCTGGGGCATGTGCTGCCTGGGGAGGAAGCCAGGGGCCCCCGGTGCTTGGCCCGCCGCCACAGGCTGCTGGGCTCAGGCTCACTACCTCTGCTTGTGCTCACTGAGGCAACTCCCTGCCCTGAGAGGCACTGGGCACGTCCCTATTAAAAAGCAAAAACTCCCCCCCTCCCCCCCATTCTTCTTGGACGTCCCTGGGGTTTTCCAGAGGGCCGGGGACATGCCTTCATTGCCCTTTTCTCTTCCTCCACAGAATAAAGCCCTTTTCCACCAATTTAGTCTTAAGGAGAATTGGCTTCAGCACCGAGGGACTGTGGGGGAGACCGAGGAAAGTAAGTAAGGAGGGGGGAGACCCCCCGATGGCAGCGGGAGGGAGGGGGAAGCTTGTCCAGCTCCTTGGACCTCCACCAGGTTTGCCTTTAGACGTTTATTCCTCTGTGGCTGACAGAGAAGAAAGGACTGTTCCACGGAGGCTGGGGGTCCTTCCCTTGCTAGAGTCTCCCAAGGTCAAAAGACACCTCCAGGAAGAGGAAGTAGAATGGCCGAAGCCCTTGGAGTATACTGAGTGCTTGTGTGGTGTGAGGAAAGGGGTGTGTGCGTGTGTGCGCGCATGTAGCTTATGGTTTACATACAATTTATAGGCTATAGGTTCTATGTTATCCATATATTCGTATATTTAGTCCATAGCTTATATATCTCACATATATTCTATGGGTTATGTGCAATCTATAGATTATTCTATATATGCATTATGTATGGTTTGTGTGTTTATATATAATCTATAGATTGTTATATATCATCTGTGGCTTATTCCACTTGTGTATGCTCTGTGGGTTGTGTGCCACATAGTATCTATAGATTATGTGCCACATAGTATCTATAGGTTATGTGCTACATGGTGTCTATAGGTTATGTGCCACATAGTATCTATAGGTCATGTGCTACATAGTATCTATGGGTTATGTGCTACATGGTGTCTATAGGTTATGTGTTACATAGTGTCTATAGGTTATGTGCCACATAGTATCTATAGGTCATGTGTTACATAGTATCTATAGGTCATGTGCCACATAGTATCTATAGGTCATGTGTTACATAGTATCTATAGGTTATGTGTTACATGGTATCTATAGGTTATGTGCTACATGGTGTCTATAGGTTATGTGTTACATAGTATCTATAGATTATGTGCCACATAGTATCTACAGGCCATGTGTTACATAGTATCTATAGGTTATGTGCCACATAGTATCTATAGGTCATGTGTTACATAGTATCTATAGGTTATGTGCCACATAGTGTCTATAGGTCGTGTGTTACATAGTATCTATAGGTTATGTGCCACATAGTGTCTATAGGTTATGTGTCACATAGTATCTATAGGTCATGTGTTACATAGTGTCTATAGGTTATGTGCCACATAGTATCTATAGGTCATGTGTTACATAGTATCTATAGGTCATGTGTTACATAGTATCTATAGGTTATGTGCTACATAGTGTCTATAGGTTATGTTACATAGTATCTATAGGTTATGTGCTACATAGTGTCTATAGGTTATGTGTTACATAGTATCTATAGGTTATGTGCTACATAGTGTCTATAGGTTATGTTGTATAGAATCTATAGGTATAGGAGATGGACATACAGAGTCAGAAGAGAAGCACCCGGTGCAGGCAGATGAGGGATCGTTAGGAAGCAGCTATGTCTATGTAGCTCATACTGTGTGCCAGGCGTCACGCTGAGGTCTTTGAGTGTCCTTCGGACATGATGTGCATCCCCATGCAGACTCCTTAGCAGGGGGCAGCCAAGCCTTGGGGGTCTGGAGGACGCGATGAGGCTTTCCGTGCTCATTCACGCAGCTCTTGAGCTCAGGGGGGATCCCCGAGCTCGGGGCTCTGCTTTAGCCTCAGACAGGCACGGTGTGCCAATGAGGTCCTGAGTTCAACTCTTGACATACTAGGGCCCCGGAGGCTTCTCGGAGGCTGCCGTTAGAGAGCAGGAGCCTCTGGGTGGCCCATCGGCCTCTGGAGTCCCTGGCGAGCCCCCGATGCAGAGGACGAAGGCCGTAATCGCCCTCGTACAGCCCGGCCTCGGGGGTTCTCGCTGCCCGCCCCCCTCTCCAGGCTCATGGCCCAGGCTGACCCCTGCCAGGATGCATCCCCAGCCATCGCCCTCCACCCTGACGGCATCCTCCCAAGGCCAGGTGGCCCTCGTGCTCTCCAGGCTGGTTAATGAGCTGTAAACAGGTCTGGTGCACCCTGATTTGTGGCCTGACTGCGAAACTCCCTTTTCCAGGGACGCCACAGCAGCCTCGTCCATCCTCCTGCCGGCCCGGCAGGTCCCTGAGGAGGATGGAGAGACAGCGGTCAAATGGCCTCATGTCTGCGCTGGGAGGGGGAGGGGCTAATCCTGACCCTGCAGGGAAGCCGGCTCCCCCCCCCCCAAGCCGTCCCTACGGGCTTCAGGCCCGACAGGCCAGAGATGCGGACATTTGGGGGGGTCAGACCTGGAGGTTGGGAAGAGGAGACGCTCCTTGTTCTCCCTGAAGCCAAGGGGACGACAGTCTGTGCTGGAAGCCCGGCACGGAAGGGTCCACGTGGCCTCCCTCCCCGCAGCCCCAGCTTTTAGTGTGGGCCACAGGCCGGGCCCTCATCGCTTGGGACAGCTCTGAGGATCAGGAAGTTTCCCCCTTCCCCCTGGCTCTGCCCTCTTCCCCCTGGCTCTGCCCCCTTCCTCCTGACTGTGCCCCCTTCCCCTGGGCTCTGCCCTCTTCCCCCGGGCTCTGCCCCCTTCCCCCTGGCTCTGCCCCCTTCCCCTGGGCTCTGCCCTCTTCCCCCTGACTCTGCCCCCTTCCTCCTGGCTGTGCCCCCTTCCCCTGGGCTCTGCCCTCTTCCTCCTGGCTCTGCCCTCTTCCTCCTGGCTCTGCCCTCTTCTCCCGGGCTCTGCCCCCTTCCCCCTGGCTCTGCCCCCTTCCCCTGGGCTCTGCCCTCTTCCCCCTGACTCTGCCCCCTTCCTCCTGGCTGTGCCCCCTTCCCCTGGGCTCTGCCCTCTTCCTCCTGGCTCTGCCCTCTTCCTCCTGGCTCTGCCCTCTTCTCCCGGGCTCTGCCCATTTCCTCCTGGCTCTACCCCTTTCCTCTGGGCTCTGCCCTCTTCCCCCGGGCTCTGCCCTCTTCCTCCTGGCTCTGCCCTCTTCCTCCTGGCTCTACCCCCTTCCCCCTGGCTCTGCCCTCTTCCCCTGGGCTCTGCCCTCTTCCTCCTGGCTCTGCCCCCTTCCCCCTGGTTCTGCCCCCTTCCCCCGGGCTCTGCCCCCTTCCTCCTGGCTCTGCCCTCTTCCCCTGGGCTCTGCCCTCTTCCTCCTGGCTCTGCCCCCTTCCCCCTGGTTCTGCCCCCTTCCCCCGGGCTCTGCCCCCTTCCTCCTGGCTCTGCCCCCTTCCCCCGGGCTCTGCCCCCTTCCTCCTGGCTCTGCCCCCTTCCCCCTGGCTCTGCCCTCTTCCTCCTCCATCCTGTCTCCTCCCTCCCTGCCTTCCCCAAGGCTCCTTGGCAGCAAACACCTGCCGTCCAGCCCTCCAACAAAGCCCCCGCCACCGCCGGGCCAGTGGGACTCAGAGCCGTCCCTGCCCGGGCCTGGCTGCCCTCTGCCACCCTGCTGGCTCCCACTGGCCTTGGCCGAGGCGGCCGGGGCTCCCAACAGGAATGGGGTAAAGAAATGGAAAAGGAATTACCGGTCAGACCTTCCAGTGTGGCTGCCTGGAAGGAAGGATTCACCGGCCCTCCGCAGAGCTTTCTATCATCCTGGCCTTTATGGGACAGGCAGCGTGGCAGGAAGGTGGGGCTCGGAGGCCCGGATGTTGGCCGCATGGCCTGGGCTGGGCTCGAGGGCGAGGGCAGACCTGCATCGGGCAGGGAGGGTCCTCTGACCCCCTTTTATTTCACTGCCGCTCGGCTTCCATTTCTGACCTCAGTTTCCTCATCTGTAAAGCACGTCCGACCTCGAGCGGTTCAGGCCATGCTCTCATCCGTCCTCTCCAGTGTGGTGCCCAGCCAGACGGGGAATAGACACACACGCGGGTCAGCATCTCTCCGGCCTGGGCTCCAGAGAGTCGGAGTGACCCTCGGCCAGGGCCACCCAGCCAGGGGCAGGTCGTGTGGGAGGCCACCTCCCCCTTACGATCCGTTATACGGAGCAGGGGCTGCCTTCCCCAAACTGGCATTCCTAACAAAATCCTCTGCTTGGCATTCAAGGCCTTCATAAGCTCACCTCCTCCCGCCTTGTCAGGCTTCTTACACCTTCATCCCCATCATGTACTCTTGGATCCAAGGCTATGGCTGTTCCCCACAAAGACCCTCCATTTCCCAATTCCGCGTGTTTTTAACCGGCCCTCCCCCACGCCTGGATGGGTCTCGCTCCTCCTCCCCCCTCCTCCCCACTTCCCTGTCCAGGAATCCTGCCCCATCCCCCTTCGTGCTAGGCCCTCCCTCGGGTGACCCGCTCCCAGGTCTGTGACCTCCTCTGCCCACGGTGGCTTCATGTTGTCTCCACTGTTGGACTCTGGGCTCCTGGAGGGCCCTTCTTTAGGGCCAGGCACACAGCAGGTGCCAACCACGTGCTTATTGGCTGACTCGACATACTCCAAATGAACAGAAGCCCACCCAGACCCCAGAGACGCCTGGGAGCCTTGGCTTGGGAAGCTTGTTGCTCCTGCTGTTTACTCACGCGCTCCTCTGTTCACAGTCTTCTGCCACGTGTACATCACGGAGCACTCCTACGTCAGCGTCAAGGCTGGGGTTTCCAGCACGGCTCAGGACATCCTCAAGATTGTGGCCGGGAAGCTCCAGCACGCCCAGGACGACCTGGCCCTGGTGGCCGTCACCTTCTCAGGGGGTAAGTCATTTCCTGTGCTGGAATCCTCATTTCCTGTTGCCTCTCTTTTGGTAGGACCGTGGGGCGCCCTTCAGGGAGCCCTTGTTGGGCTGGTCCCCATGAAAGACTGTTTCCTCCCCTTGTTTCCATGACAACAGCCAATTCTTGGGTCCTGCTGGATGCCGAATTCCACCCTCACCCCCCCCCAAGAATGGAATACCAGTGAAGGTGTTCCAGGGCTTTGAAGTGCAGGGCAAAGCTCTCCTGTTTTAGACCCTACATAAGCACCTATATTTTCATATTTAAATGAGTCCAGAAAACTGCTGAAGGATGACATTGCTTGTGAGAAGGAAGGGGAGAGAGAGAGAAATAATGAGAGAGGGAGGGAAGAAAGGGAGAGAGGGAGAGAGACAGAGACAGAGAGAGGGGGGGGAGAGAGACAAAGAGGGAGGGAAAGAGAGGGAGAAAGAGGTGGAGAGAGATAGACAGAGGGAGAAAGAGATGAAGAGAGAGACACACACACACAGAGAAAGGGGAGAGAGAGGCAGAGGGGAAGGGAGAGAGAGGCAGAGGGGAAGGGAAAGAGGGAGAAAGAGGTGGAGAGAGACAGACAGAGGGAGAAAGAGATGGAGAGAGAGAGACACAGAGAGAGAGAAAGGGGGAGAGACAGAGAAAAGGGAGAGAGAGGCAGAGGGGAAGGGAAAGAGAGGGAGAATGAGGTGGAGACATAGAGAGAGACAGACAGAGGGAGAAAGAGACAGAAAGAGACAGACAGAGAGATAAAGAGAGAGGGAGAGAGACAGAGAGAGAAAGGAGGAGAGAAAGAGAGAGAAAGAGAGTGAGAGAGAGAGGGAGAGGTGGCAGAGAGAAAGGGGAGACAGAGAGAAGGAAAGAGAGAGAGAAGAGGGGGAAGGGGGAGAAAGAGACAGAGAGAGAGAGGTAGAGAGAGAAAGGGAGAGAGAGATAGACAGAGAGAGGGGGAGAGAGAGAGA
Source organism: Monodelphis domestica (assembly GCF_027887165.1). NCBI lineage: Eukaryota > Metazoa > Chordata > Mammalia > Didelphimorphia > Didelphidae > Monodelphis > Monodelphis domestica. The sequence continues at coordinate 314,143,084 of NC_077231.1, forward strand.
GGGAGACAGAGACAGAGAGGGAGAGAGAGGTAGAGAGGGAGAGAGAGGGAGAGGGAGAGGGAGAGAGAGAGAGAGGGAGAGAGAGAGAGAGAGAGAGAGAGAGAGAGAGAGAGAGAGAGAGAGAGAGAGAGAGAGGGAGAGAGAGAGAGGGGGGGGAGACAGAGAGAGAGAGGGAGAGACAGACAGAGAGAGGGGGGAGACAGAGAGAGAGAGAGAGAGAGAGAGAGAGAGAGAGAGGGAGGGAGGGAGGGAGGGAGGGAGACAGGGGGGGAGGGGGAGGGAGAGACAGACAGACAGACAGAGGGAGACAGAGGGAGACAGAGGGGGAGGAGAAAATATGAATATGAGAAGACCATCTAGTGGGGCTGCTCAATGGTCAGGAATGTTTTTTTAATGAAATGAAAAGGAAGAAATATGGCAAACACAGTGGTTAGAATCATTGGACCATGTTGCCTCAGATACACAATGTGAATGTCGACGCAGTCCTGGCCCTTTCTGCTGTGAGTATTTATGTAGCTACACAGAAAGGCTCATTGTCTCTCTTGAATAAAATCTGCCAGATTACAAGCTGACACTATTGATCTTGGTGACCCGCCTGGGCCCCTGCATTTCCCCCGATGCCTTCCCCAGCCCAGGGTCTCTGGCCTGCTGTTTTGCTTGCAACCCTTTTTAATAGCTCATTACTCCTGAAGAACACAAAGGAGCCGCTTTAACCCCGGGAGAGGCAACAACTGACGTTGTCTGGGAGGTTACTGGAGAGGGACGCGGGGGGGGGGATCCAGCCTGGAAGGTGGCATGGCTGAGGGTCCCTGGGCATTGTCTCTGGAAGGAGCTGGGAAGAATTCTCCCACAGCTTAGTGAGTTTCTATTGTTTCACTGCTTGGAGGCAAATGAGATGGAGAAAAGAAACCAATCAAATTGCCTATGCAAATGCAGCATCTAATCTTGCCCCAGCTGAGGTCAGTAGAAATTCCTGCTTGTCCAGGGCCGCTTGTCCCGCCCCCTTCGCTCCCCAGGTCAGGTTTCACCCCTCTCCCCCTAGAAAGGGTGCTAAGAGTGAAGGGGCTGCATTGTTTCCACTTTGATAATAGATTTCAGACACGTTTGTCATGGAGGCAAGTGTAGCTCTGCCAGCAGACAGGGGCTAATTTCATTTTAAGTGCCTTGGAAAATTAGATGACAAATTTCCATGTGAAGTCATTCCTTCCCCATCCGGGGAACAGGTCGGTGTGGAAAAGGTGAGCATCCGGCAGCCCCATTTGTTTGGATCCCGCTTCCTAGAAAGTCTCCTGAGAGGCCCAGCACTGAGGTGCTCTGAGCTTTGGGAGGCAGGCAGGCAGGCAGGCTCTCCGTGAGCAGAGTCCTCCGTGAATCTTGCAATTAATAAGTGGCTCTTTTATTGCCCAATATCTATAGGATGCTGTGAAATGCCACTTTCATCCCCCATTAGATTAGACTCATCAGCGGTTTATAGATTTCTAATATGCATAGACACATTACGGACCATCCCTAGAAGCATCTCACACATTGTGAGGAGGAGAGTAATTTAAAATCTATTAGTAGTGCAGCCTATTAAAAGAATCTATTTTGCATGTAGTTTATCCTCCGAGAAGTAATGCGTTTTAATACACAAACCCTGTATTTAATGTGACCTTGGTTTTACATGGTCATCTTAATTCCCTTTAGGGCAGTGAAGGTGTCTCCAGAATGGAGAACTCCATCATCTCATCCTTGTGCTCCTCTCTGTCCCTTTTACTCCCTCCCTTATACTTTCTGTCCTCCTTACCCCATTTTTCTGCCCTTCACTCCTCTTCTCTCTCTCTCTCTCTCTCTCTCTCTCTCTCTCTCTCTCTCTCTCTCTCTCTCTCTCTCTCTCTCTCTCTCTCTCTCTCTCTCTCTCTCTCTCTCTCTCTCTTTCTCTTTCTCTCTCTCTCCCTCTTTCCCTCCCTCCTCTTAATTCCTTCCCCAATGCTTTTTTCTCCCTTTTCTTCTCTCCCTTTCTTCATCCCCCTTTCTTTCACTCTCTTCTGTTCTTCTACCTTTCTCCTTCACCCTTCCTTCTCCCCTCTCTCCTTCCCCTCTTTTCTAGGTCTCCTTTCTTTCTTCCTCTTACCCTCCCTCTTTTGTAGCAGCTGGAAGGGAGGCAAACAAAGAAGTCAGTCACTTTTACTCTCTTCAGCCCTTTGTGCAGACTGAGCCTTCCCCTGGGGCATGACTTTCTCTCTAGCCACTCCCTTAGCCCCTTCCCCTCCAGGGTAGGGCTTCCTTTTAAACTAGTTGGTTCCATAAGGGTGGATAACTAGCTCAGTGCCAGATATTTAGCCTCTCTCATTCTTAGAAACCCTTTGAATGTAGTCTTTCTGCCCTGGGAAGTTGTTCAAATAAGCCAATAATTTTCTCCTTTGACTTCAAGCCCCCAGCCAGAAATCAACTTCTGGAAGGTGGATCAGTTCTAAGTTTCTCTCCTCTACCAGGTCTTTTCCATCCTTTCCCTCAAGGCCACATTCAAGCAACAGTTTGGTAATTCTGATGATTAATAGCTGGACTCCATTTGCTGACTTAAGAAACAGAGTAAAAATTTAAACATACTAAAGCAAACACCTTCTAAGCCAGGAGGGAAGCATCTGATTCAAAATGAGAGAGACAGAGCGACAGAGACAGAGAAAGACAGACAGAGAAAGAGGCAGAGAGAGAGAAAGCGACAGAGAGACAGAGGGACAGAGAAAGACAGACAGAGAGAGAGAGAGAGAGAGAGAGAGAGAGAGAGAGAGAGAGAGAGAGAGAGAGAGAAAGCGACAGAGAGAGAAAGCGACAGAGAGACAGAGGGACAGAGAAAGACAGACAGAGAAAGAGGCAGAGATAGAAAGCGACAGAGAGACAGAGGGACAGAGAAAGAGAGAGAGAGAGAGAGAGAGAGAGAGAGAGAGAGAGAGAGAGAGAGAGAGAGAGAGAGAGAGAGAGAGAGAAACACAGACAGAGAAAGAGGCAGAGAGAGAAAGCGACAGAGAGACAGAGGGACAGAGACAGAGAAAGACAGAGAGAGAGAGACAGAAAGAGAAACAAAGGCAAAGGAAAGAGGGGGATAAGAGAAAGTGGGGAGGGACAGAGAGAGAGGTGGGAAGGGAGAGGGGAGAGGAGAGAGGATTAGGGGAAATATATTTCAGCAACCTCAGTTTCACCTGAATGGATTTTAGAAGTGTATGTCCTAACCTATGGATGCATCATAACAGCAAGAATTCACATAGCACTTACTGTGGTCCAGGCACTTTACAATTAGTATCTCCTTTTATCATCACAACAACCCCAGGAGGCAGGTGCTGTTATTATCTTCATTTTATAGATAAGGAAACTAAGGCAAACAGAGATTAAGTGATTTACCAAGGCTGCATATGTAAGCATTATTACAGGCAGAATTTGAATTCAGATCATCACTTTCTTATTACCCACTTATATAGTACCTAAAGAACTTTTTACTGTAAAATAAAATGTTCTGGTGTAAATCAAGGGGTGGGGTGGGGTCTATAAACCCTTCCTCTCCCTGTAGGAACAATAGAACGCTTCTCAGAACTTTCCCTAGCTATTGCCCCCCTCTTAGACTCCCTTCCTCCGTTTTAGTCCTCTTTCTCTGACCGGAATTATTTGTTGTCTGGGCCTGACTTCTCTCTGTAACTCAATCTCTAACTTGGAAGGTGCAGGGAAAGGGGCCTCCGGACCCCTCAGCGAGGAAAATGGCGGTCCCAAAGCCTTTGGTGGGAGAGGTATGGAGCAGAGCCCCAGAAATGAGGGTCCCGTCAAAAGGGTCACATAGATTTTTGCCCATTTGGCGGATTTGTTTTTGGCCAGGAGTGGGAAGGCGATGATGGCTGGCAGTCTGGATCGATGACTTCCTTGGTGGGGGAAGATCCCAGTATGCAAACTCCCTCCACCAATGGAATTCTGTCATTTGCAGTCAGTGAGTTTCCCAGGACATCAAGATTAAGTGAGCCGCCTGTGGTCACACACGCTCACTTGTACATGAGAAGCAATCACAAGCAAGCACTGATTAGGCACTTACTGTATGCCAGGACTCAACCCCGCTATGTTCCTGGGTTCCTGTGCTTAGACCTTCTGGCCCTCTGTAGCTGGAACTTAATGCATGATGGATGGAAGCGAGCAGAGTCCTAACAGAGAGTCGCACCACACTCCCTGTTCCAAGCAGATTTCTTTTCCAAGGTAGCTCTGTGAGAGATGCTGCTATGTCGACAGGATTTCTGCCAGTGTCACGGCTCTGCTCACACTCTGTTTCTTTTGATTTTCTTAAAGAAAAGCACGAACTTCAACCAAATGACTTAGCCATCTCCAAATCACTGGAGCTATCGGGTCGGATCTACGTCTACCGGAAGGATCTGTCAGAGACTTTGGTAAGAACCCTCAGCCTTTGCATCCAATTAAAAAGGAAAGAAAATGATGCTCTCTCCAAATGGGCTTTCAACGATAAGGCCAGAAAAAATAATCCATCCTTCGGATCGGATTAACAGTCATCAACAAACTTCTCTTAAGCCCCTACCAGGTGGTGGGTGCTAATAGTAAAGCCCCAAATGGAACAGTGCTGGCTCGTATGAAACCAGTAAAAGCTGGAACATGCTCAAGCCTGGAGGGTGCATGGATTTCACAGATAGTCCTTCAGGTTCCTGTCTCCAAAGGAGACCTGATGCTCTGAAGGGTCTTAGCACAAAGCGGGCGGCGCAGGGTCTGGAGCCCCTTTATTTTACAGACCAGGAATCCGAGACCCAAGAGGGAAAGATCTGCCAGAGATCATCCAGGGAATAAGTGGCAAAGCTTGGATTCCCACCGTGGCCTCCTAGCCAAAGCTAGCCCGCTCCCCAGTGTGCCACCTTCTTAGCCAAGTTAAACACGGCTCCTTGTAGTCTCACTGCACAAAGAAAGGAAGCTTAGCCCTTAGGGTGAACCCTTCCTGGGGATCTGAATTCTAGCACCAGTCTCTGGCAAGTTGGGGAGATCTGGCTCAGAAATGGACCCTGGGCAGCCAGCAGGACAAAAGAGGGTCTCTAGGCTTCTCATTTAATACCTCTAACTAATTTACAAAATCAGAATTCCGGGAAACAGCCACGGAGAGAGGGTTTGCAGCCCCCTTTCCTGTTTAAAAAGCAGTAGGATTGGGGCAGTGAGGTATCAGAGTGGAGAGAGCACCAGGCCTGGAGATGGGAGGTCCTGGATTCAAATTTGGCCTCAGAAACGTCCTAGCTGTGTGACCCTGGCCAAGTTTCTTACCCAATTGCCTAGCCCTTCCAGCTCTTCTACCTTGGAACCACCACTTAATATCAGTTCTAAGACAGAACAGTAAGGATTTTGTTTTGTTTTTCCAAAAAGCAGGAGAATGAAGGAGAATGATGTGAAGGAGAATTGGGAGGCTGAGGAAAGCCAGATCTGGGCTTTTTCCCCCAATTCTTGCTAAGATTCTCACTCCACTGCCCCCTGGCTTCCTGTGAGCAATGCAGGCGAAGCAGTGTTCTCTCTGTTTCTGCCTCTGGTTCCCAGGGATCCCTTTGGGCTTAGGAACTTTGTTTCCAGAATGCGTAAATGTGATGCCGCTAACATATTAGTTCATCCTTTTGGAAAACAGAGAGCAAGTAGGGTCCTGAAGGTAGGGGCCAGCAGGTAAACTTTGAGGGCAGGAAAAGTCCACAGGAAGCTGTGTATCTAAGGGAGGGGATGATATCACGGGACTCTGAGCAACATTAACCCTGGGATCATCTAGGGAAGGAACGACAAGGTCTGTAAAAGGCCAACAGCACACTCCAGTTATTTCATAATTGCACATGGCGGAGGCGAGATGGGCCACGCTCAAGTGTACTGTGGACTCAACGTCCCCACTGGCTCTCGGGTCCCGTTGGAAATCTCTGTAGAGGGGACATTATGCAGATGCTGAGTAGCCAGCCAATTCTTCAGGGAAATTTTGTCCTGTGCCTTGAGAAGCCGCAGCCTTGCTTCTCCAATTTTCTTGTGTTTATCTGCTCATGACATTTCCCCCAATAGAAGGTGGATGTGGGAGGATTTGCGTCCCCAAAGCCTGGCACATAGAAGACCCTTAAAAGAAAAGAGCTCCCTGGATGGAAGCATGACCAGGCTCCCTCTTGGCATGAGGAAAGCTCCATTTTGGAAAGTCTCTTTTTACTAGAAATCATTTGTATGCATAAAGGACTTTTACAAATAAAAATTACCCACTTTCTAGACTAGAATGGATTTCTTCTTTCAGAGAGCAGGTATCAGATGCTTCCTGTCTATCAGGCAAGCACCAGACCCAAGGAATACACCTAAACAATGAATCAATGGCTGGAAGAAATGAATCCTGCCCAGCCAGTAATTCTTTTATTCCCACACAAAAAAAATCCATCAATGATTGCTTAATATCTAGCACAGAGTCTGGTACGTAGTAGGTGCTAAATGAGTGTTTTCCGATTGATTGATTGATTGATTGATTGATTGGTAATGACTGGTAACTGGGAAAGCCCAGGGATGAAGGCCCTTTATAGGAGAAGTAGTGTTGTGACTTGCTTTGGAAAGGGGTCCCAGAAGTATCTCAGCCAGAATAAGATATTTAGGCGACTTTTTGGTTTTTGTCTAATTCATTTTCTATGTCAAATTTCAGGGCGGTACAATTACCATAAAGCTCGCATTTGGGGCCGGGCGGGAAGGAGCAGCGAGGAGAGAAGGCACTTCTCTGTCATCTAGAGAAAAGAACCCAACCCTATGTCTAAGGATCCCTTGTAAACATCTCAGACACACCCAACTGATTTTCGTGCCAATTTTCTACGCAGTTGTGATCCCCTCTTTCTTTACCTGGCCCAATCCATTGGCATTTCCACATAGTTGTCCTTGTTCATGGCAGGTAAAGAATACAAAGTGCATTCCATGTACAACCCACGTACATCTTATGGACGTGGCCCGTGACGTCCCTTTTGCTGGTTTCCCCCCTCTCCCTGGTGGCCTTGCACACGCATGCAGTTGAGGAGCAAGAGTGATTTCAGGGATTTTGCTTTTATTACTTCACTCCAGGGGCAGGGTCCTATAATCAGATTTTATATTGTGTGGGAGAGAGGGGCTAATTCAATCAGAAATCATTGATCGCAGACTCTGGTTTCTGAGCCCGTTTCCCAAATAGGCTGTAACTCATCGAAGGCGAACAGACGGGAAGAAATATGAAGTGCACTCGTCGAGGATTATTGTCAGGGCCTCCGCAGAGTAACTAATTTAGCAAAACAACATTCGGGCGTTGCTCAGGATCCTTTTACTTCTGCCCATCCATTTAGAGCCCGCTGGTCGAGAGTGAGGAATCCCAGCAAAGGTCGCTGAGGATCTTGGGAATGAACACATGGGACCTGGCCATGGAATTAATGAACTTTGATTGGAGCCTGTTCAACTCAATTCATGAGGTAAGAGCTCATGGGAAAAGATGGTCAACGAAAGGAACTTTGGTGTGGCTCCCGGGGAAGGATCTCCAACATGCCATCCTGGAGTGGGCACAGAATAGGTATTTGTTGAGTTGAATGGAGACAAAAAGGCAGCGTAAAGTCCTATTAGTCAGCAAATACTCATTGATCTGTTCTTTGTTAGATGCTTTCCTTGGCACTGGATATACAGAGATGGAACCAAAAAGCAGGGTCCTGCCCTCCAGGTGCTTATAAGTAATGCATGTCCAGTAAATTTCAAGAGGGAGAGAGTCCCCAAATCAGGGGATCAATCAAGGAAGTTGTACAAGATGGCCCTCAGCTGTGCTTTGAAGGAAGTCAGGGATGCTAAGAGACCTACCTGAGGAGGGATAGCATAGCAGAAGCAGAGGACACGGGGGCTGAGCCAAGGAGGCAGCAGAAGGGATGCCGTGTGTGTGTGTGTGTGTGTGTGTGTGTGTGTGTGTGTGTGTGTGTGTGTGTGTGTGTGGCAAATAGCCATTTTGCCTGCAATGGAGAGTGCAAGAAGAGACATGATTTGAACTAACATTTCTATCAGACTTTTTGAGGTTTTTAATGAAATATCCCTCTACATTTTCCATCGCTCCCTTTAAATTCTCATCAAGAGTCATTCTCAGGGGGAGCATTTCTTCCTCCTCTTGGAACATCTCCACTTCCCCTTCCCTGTCCTCTAAGGACCCTCCCAGCTCTCCAGCTGTGGTTCTGGGACCTTCTGGCTGAGGAAGGCACCTTGAATGTGGCTGACATTTCAAGATGGAGAAGCAGTGGAGAGTCAGCAAAGCTCAGCTTCCGTTTCTAATCCTGCCACCTCATTGGAGTTTGGCCTTGGGGAAGTCCTTAAGCTCTCTAGGTCTCCTTTTGCTTAGCTGTTAGTCTGATGGGGTTGGTCCACAATTCTAGACTTCCTTCCCTCTCCAATTATGGTTCTCTGAAAGTCATTTGAAGTCAACAAACATTTATTAAGTGCCAACTGTGTGCCAGGCCCTGAGCTTCAGCAATGGGCATACAAGGAAAAATGTGGCCCCTGCCTTCAAGGAGCTAATAGTCTAATGGAAGAGACAGCATGCATATGGATGAATGAGATACAGACAGGATAAACTGGAGAGAATCTCTGAGGGAAAACACCAAGGTTGGGGAGGTCTGGGAAATGCTTCATGCAGAAGGTGGGGTTTTAGCTGACTTGAAGGAAGCCAGGAGGGGGAGATTTCTACCTGAATCTCTCCATCTTACTTTGTTAGAAGGTTCAGTAGCCAAATAACTGACTACAGTCTTGGGGACCTGGGTTCAAATTCCACCTCGGCACTTACTGGCACTATAGTCTTAAACAAGGCTTAGATTCAGTGTTCTCTCAGATCCCTTCCAGTAGAAGGAAGGGAGGGAAAGAGGAAAGAAGCTTTACTTTTGCAAAACCCCAGGGGTATAGAGAAGAAAATGGAGGCAGCCCTGCTCTCAGGGAGTTTAAATGCAAGCCAGACGGAAAGGTCCCATGGTCCCAAGGGCTGAGCAGGGCAGCCCACAGCTAGGCCTCTTCTTTGAGGTTATTTCCATGGATAAAATCCTCAAAGTGTCTAATGTGGAACCATTTGAGTGTCAAGAACTTGGGTGACAAGAACATTCTTTTCTTGGACTTCAGAAGCTGTGCCAAGAATTCAGCAGCCAGAACTCCCTTTTCTGGGTCTACCCAGAAGCATACTGTTATATGTAGCCATGAGTTGTATGTGTGTGTGTCACATGTACATATATGTTATGTGTACATATGTGTACAAACACACACTCCCTATATGTGTATATCTGGATATATATGTGTATGCCACCAGGGTATGTATATCTTGGTATGTATATGGATGTTTGTGTGTGTGCACACCTATATAAATATGTATGTATGTATGTATATATGAGTAAAAGATGGGCAGAAGCAGAGACAGAGAGAATGTCTTGTGACCGTGGACTGTGTGTTGCCCCCAAAGTCTGGAAGCTCTGACTTCGAATCCTGACTCTGCTACTTATTACTTGGATGAGCCCAGGCTAGTCATTGCTCACCGCCTCACCCCAAGGTCTGTTTGCTCAGCTATAGACTGAGGCTAACCCTGCCCAGGAGACTTTGTTCCATGGCATCGTTCTGAGGCTCGTGGATAATGAGGCATATGAAGCAAAGGCCCTATTGCTGGAGCGCTGGCAGCTCTTTGAGCAGCAGGGATGATGCCCAAGTGATGGGCTCTCTTTGACCCACTGGGGCCGCTCACTACATCAAGCAACCTTTGCCCTTGAGAACACCTCTGTGCTGGGCAAGCAGGTCCTATATTTGGCCCTGCACAACCAGCTTCTACATCAGGAACAGGAATTGTTTGATAGCGCCCCATCTGGGGCTCAACATGGCGCCCAGCCTCAGTCAATTCATGAGTTCTTTCTGAGGGTGGCAAAAGACCAAGGCTGGGTCATAAGCACCAAAGGATTATGGGAGAAAGGAAATGAGCCTTTGGTGCTTATGTCGCAGCCTGAGGGTTGGTAATTGCCACACATTCATGTACCTAAAGATATAGGCATATGTACTCATGTGCATGTGTACCTACAGACATATGTAGATGGATGGATGATGGATGGATGGATGGATGGATGGATTGATGGAGGGAGGGATGGAGGGATGGATGGATGGATGGATGGATTGATGGATTGATGGATGGATGGATGAATGGTTGGAGGGATGGATGGATGGATGGATGGAGGGAGGGATGGAGGGATGGATGGATGGATGGATGGATTGACGGATGGAAGGAGGGATGGATGGCAAGATAGACAGATGGGTGTGTAGGTAGGTAGTAGTAGAGGTGGCTAGATGGATAGATGGATGGATGGATGGATGGTTAGATAGACAGACAGATGGTGGATACATGATAAGGAAAGATACATGGATGGATGGATGGTTGTATGAGAGAAAGAGACTGATAGGTAGGTAAACGGTGGATGGATAGGTAGATGATAAAGAGAGCTAGAAAGAGAGAGAGATACAGAGAGATGATGGATGGAGAGAGAGAGGGAAAGATAGAGGGAGATGAATAGATAGACAGACAGACAGATAGCCAGGCAGGCAGGCAGACAGACAGACAGACAGACAGACAGGCAGGCAGATAGATGGATAGATAGAGCAAGCATTTATTTAGTGCATCGTATGTACTCTGCATAGTGCTAAACAATAGGAATGAATTTTTTGCTGTTGAATCATTTCAGTGAGGTTTAACTCTTTGGGATGCCATTTGGGACTTTCTGGGCAGAGGTACTGAAGTGATTTGCCATTTCCTCCAGCTCACTTTACAGATGAGGAGACTAAGGCACACAGGATTAAGTGACTTGCTCAGGGTCACACGGCTAGTGAGTGTCTGCAGCCGGATTTGAACCCAAAAAGATGAGTCTTCATGACTCCAGGCACTGCCCCAGAGTGATGACCCCCCTATCACCCTCCAAAATAACATCCAGACTTAAAAAGATGGTTCTGTTCCCACAGCAAGAGCTGATTTACTTCACCTTTAGCCGACCAGGAAGCAGTGAGAACACTGTGAATCTCAGTCTCCTTCTCCAGAGATGCAATGAGGTCCAGCTGTGGGTGGCCACCGAGATCCTGCTTTGCAGCCAGCTCTGTAAGCGAGTTCAGCTGGTGAAAAAGTTCATCAAGATCGCTGCCCAGTAAGTGGGAGCCTTGGAGCGCATGTGTGGTGGGCAGGGGGTGCCAGGGGTAGAGGGCGAGCCTTTGGATGGACCCTGAGCACGAAGAGCACGTGGAAGTCCCTCGTGCCACATGGGAAAACTGAGGTCCAAAGAGTGGGGGTGTCTTGCACAAGGGAACCCCGTTTTCTCCTTCCACTACCCCCCAGTGATGTCGCTCCAGAACCGCCAAGGATCCCTGATCTCGGGGAGGGTGTGGGTGCTGTCTCTAATGATGCAGAGGGAGACACTCATGAAGCACTTGGAGGAGTCGGCCCTGGGCTAGGATGCTGGCTTTGGACCTGGACCCAATTTTCTAAAAATCTGTATGTCAGGATAAATGGTTTAGACGACTGATCCCAGAAGGTGGTTACGAGCTCCATCACTTGACGAGCCCTTGCTCTGTTCTCTTCCTCTGACCCACAATGCTTCCGTGGCCCTTGTGTGGGGGTGATGAGGGATCTTTCAAAACCAAGAACGTGTCCAAGGCCCGGGGCCCAGCCCTGCCCCCTGAGCTCCCCGCTGGCCTTCTGCACCCATTGGGAAAGTTTGGGGTGGCCCCAGTTCCGCCATGTCCCAGTCCTCACACACATGGACACTGTCAGGCTTCAAGCCACAGCAGTATTCAAAGACAGCCCGGAGAGAGCAGCTGCAGCCAGTGCCAGGGGGAGATGGAGCTTCTCTTTGGGGCTCTCTGCTCCCCTGTGCTCCCAGGGGCTCCCTGCCTGCTCCCAGCAGCCCTCCCGGACGTGTCTGGGCTTGGAATATTTTACCTCCCAACATGATTCTTTTTCTTAAGTAGATATTATTGCAGCCGCCTCCATCTGTGACTTTGCTAATACCGCAGACACAGAATGGCCTGAGCCTTCCCTGGTTGTCTCAGCCCTTTGCTTGGATAATCTCCTGAAATTTGTGAAGGGACGAGGCTATTAGTGGGGAGGGACAGCCAACCGCAGGGCCGTGGAGCTCGAAGCCCACGGTAAGTGGATCCACTCTTTAAGGGCAGGGACACGGAGCAGCTCTTCTCCATCTGGCCCTTCTTCTGGCACTACTGGGAGCCGGACCAGCCCTGGGAATGCAACTAGAAAAGGAGCCTTAATTTCCTTATTATTATTCCACTTGGAGCAGCCAAGGGAATGAGTCATTTACACCCAGAGCAGGAGTCTCCTTGCTCGCTGCCATCCTGTTTGCATAGTCCTGTTTGGAACCGATGAGTCTCCCAACCCGGAGGGTTACGGTGACTCAGTTTCCTCCAACAGAGAATTGACTGAGAAGCCACCCCCAGTGAAGGGCCAAAGCCTGGATTTGGGGTCACCCCAGTCTTCAAGCTTTCATTGTAGTTGTCCATCCCTGGAGCTAGTTTGAGAGGGAGGCTGGATGGTGAAGTGGGGAGGGTGCTGAAGCTGGGAGTCAGGAAGAGCCTGGTTCAAATTCTGCCTTGGACCCGTTCTCAGTAAGTCTGTGACGCTGGAGGGTCCCTTCACCTCTCTAAGCCTCTGTTTCTTCACCCATAAAATGGGGACTGAGAGCCCCTTCCCCCCAGGGTTCTGGGGAGGAGCAAATGAGACATTCCATCGACTCTGAAGCATTCTGCGCAGCTGGACTCTGAGACTTGGGCTCTTGGGACGGGTGGAACGCGGAGGATTTGAGGTGTCGGCGCTTTGGGCTGCGGCTCGGGAGAGGTTCCCTCTTTGGGAAAGCAGCTCCCGCCTTGTGTTTGCCCTCTTTGGGGGGATTGGGCGGCGGGAGGGGGTCTCTCTGAAGCAACTTCCCTCCGAAATCCAAGGCAGTCATTTATTGCTACGTCTGTGACTGAGTCAACAGAGGCTGCTTGAGGTTAAGGCACACACGAGGGAAGTCGAGTCCACGGGCATTGATGAAGTGCCTACTATGTGCCAGGCACGGGGGGCACCAAAAAAGGCAAAAACAACCCCTGGGGTCCACGAGTTCCCTTGTAACGGGAGGGAGAGGACAGAAGGAACTGCCCAAACGGGAGAACAAATCCAGGAGGCTGGAGGGTCCCGGGAGGGAGGGGAGCTGAACTAGAAGCATCCCTGATCTTGGGGAGATGCGGGCGCCGAGGGACCAGTCAGTCAGCAGCCAGTCGCTCAGCGCCTTCTGGGAGTCAGGTCTTGTGCTGGGGGCTGGGGACGCCCCTGACTGCCTTCCCTTCTGGGGGGATTCTCAGGCAGGTTACAAATGGACTTTACATGTGAAGGATTTCGGGTACTTCATGGGGAAAGAGAAAAGGGAGGAGCAGAAAGGAGCCCTTCGCTACCCCCTTCACGTGCCTCATACTTCCCTGTCTCTATGCCTTAGTTCACCCCATTCCCTACCCTTAGAGGAGCTGTTTACCCATCCTACTATCTTCAGTGCCCCCTCTTCCATGAAGTCCTCCCTGATCTTCTTCCTACTTTGGGGACTCAGCCAGTACGGGGTCTGCACCTCTTTCTGATGCTTGGAGCACATGGTTGGCTCCTGGTGAGCCCTTTGTGCCCTAGATTACCAGCTGTGTGGGGCAAGGGAGGATTTCATCTTTCTCTCTTATCCAGCCCAGAGCAGCTACTCAACAAAGGGCTGTTGGAGTCAAGCAATGCTTTTCCTTTAAGACTTTGAACGAGGGGCCACGTGAGAGCCAGGTCTAGAGACCGGAGCTCCTGGGTTCCCATCTGGCCTCAGACTCGTCCTAGCCGTATGACCCTGGGCGAGTCATTTGCCTGGTCCTTGCGGCTCTTCTGCCTTGGAACCAGCACACAGTACGGATCCCAAGAGGGAAGTCCAGGATTTAAGGACAAAAGACTGAGCCAGAAGCGCAGCTTTACAGAGGATGCTTCCACGGCTGTCCCTTGTAAATATTCGTATGATTCTGGCTCTGCCCCGCAGCTACTCGGAGGGAGGCAAATGGAACTCGGGTTTCAGAGGAGTCGCAGATGATGAGGTCTTTATGGCAGAAGCCCTGAAAACAAGGGGCTGGTGCGTGGATCTCCGGCACGAGGACCCGCAGCTGTGGGGCTGTTCCGAGGCCAGTCTGCGAGGGGCGCCCGGCTTCTGGCTCTGTGAGGGGGGCCCTCGCCTGCCCCGACCCAGGGCGGCCCCTCAGCCCGCTGTGCCTGGCCTCGGCCGGCCGTCGGCCTCCCAGTGACTCAGTTTCCTTTCGTTCCAACAGCTGCAAAGCCCAAAGAAACCTGAACTCTTTCTTCGCCATCGTGATGGGTCTCAACACTGCCTCCGTGAGCCGGCTCTCGCAGACCTGGGAGGTAAGCGGCGGCGGCCTGGGAAGGGCCCTAAAAGGGGGGTCTCTCCCCCTGTTCCCACCTGAGTGCTGAGGGGCTCTCCCGGAGGAGCTTCGTGCTCCTGGCCGAGGAGAGCCCCCCGTTTGGGGGAGGTTTGGGGAAGGACGAGAAGCCAGAAGGCAACGCGTGTCTGCTGGGGTTCCTATTGGGGTTCGGTTGTTTCTGTTTTAATGAGTGACAAACGGACCTGATTCCACTGATTAGTGATCCCCAAAGCCAGGAACTAAGGCCCAGAGAACAGCTGGAAGTAACATAAGAACAGAACAACCGATCCAGAAAAATCCCGTGTTCCAAATCGTTCTGCTGCCTTCAAGGGGAGGGTGGGTCGAGGCTAGACCTGTGGCATCTCCAGGTGAGGAAACTCCCTTCGCTGATGCAGGCTGACATCTGCTCTACAGCCCAGAGGGTTGGCAAAAGAGCAGTGAAAGGTTAAGCGATTTGCTTAGGACCACAGAGCCAAGATGGGCCAGTGGTAGGATTTGAACTCGTGTCTGACCAGTTTCCATCCTGGCTCTCCATTCCCCGTAGCCCCCTGCCTCTGGAGTTCCTTGACTGAGCTGCTAGGGTCTAAAGCAATCCTGGCCTCTTCAAGTTTCCCTTCAGGGAAAAGAATAAGCCTAAGAAGCTCTACAAGAGATGAGGAAGGAGGAGTGACTCCCTTGGAACTTAGGAGATATTTGCAGGTCTATCAAAGCAGGATACCATTGTGGGAGCTGAATTTGGGCTCAGAGGAACCTGGGTTCCAGTTTTACCTCAAACACGTCTTGGTCGTGTGACCCTAGGCCAGTCACTTAACCTTTAGGAGCCTCAGATAACTCGCCAAGACTGTCTCCTGAGCTATAGATGGTGTATGGGACGGCAGGTGCTTCACGTATTAAATAGCAAACGCTGTCATCCTTTTCTTCCCAGTTCCAAAGAGAGAAGGGAAGAATCCGACCCTCCCTCTGGCGTCCCCAGGCAGGGACGGCCCAAGCGTGGCTGGAGACCTCCAAGCCCGGGAGATCCCGTCCCCGCCAGAGGCAGCCCCTTGCCCGCCCGCACGGCTTTGCCCTTCTCTCCAGACCTTGAGTTAGTTCCGTGCCCGTCGCTCCTGGCTGTGCCCCCCGGCCCCAAAGCCTTCGCGGCAGAACCTCCCTGGGCTCGCCCGGGGCCATCACGACTTCTTCCTCCCCGGTAAAACGCTTCCGTGGTGGAGCTCGGCCACCTGCCCGCCTTGGTCAGCTCGAGGGGCCGCAGCCCTCGGGCACGTCCCCTCCCTGGCTTGACAGCTAACGAGGCCAGTTAGACAGAAGCTCAACGTGGCTCTTAAGGCGAACAGCGCGTACATCCAAGTTAGGGGGAGGAAGGCAAAGCCAGGAAGTTTCCACTGAAGAGGCGTTGTTGGGCAGGACGGCCAGTGAGGCTGCCCAGACTGTGAGGGGGGGGACCGCCAGCCCAGGGCAGGATGGGCTGAGGAGGGACGAGACCCCGCCGAGCCCCCCTTCCCCAAGGGCGTGCGGTCCAGACTCTCGGCATCGAGCAGGAGAACGTGGCACAAGCGCACCTCCGGCCCCCTTTGGTCTAACGGCTCCTCTGCGCTGGTTTCTTGCAGAAAATCCCTGGGAAGTTTAAGAAGCTTTTCTCAGAGCTGGAGAGTTTAACGGTGAGTAGCCCAGCCCCCGTGCCTCCGCTCCTTCCTGAGTCGGAGCCATTTCCTCCCCCTCCGCCATGCCCAAGGTGCTGGCAGCCCTTTGCTGGCTCTCAGGAGCGGCTCCGCTAGATCTCAAACGTGCCGCTCATCCATTGTCTGTTCCCTCCCTGCTTCTGCAGGACCCGTCCCTGAATCACAAAGCCTACAGAGATGCGTTCAAGAAGATGAAGCCCCCCAAGATCCCCTTCATGCCTCTCCTGCTCAAAGGTAGGTGGTCGTTCCGGCTTCTCACCTGCTCTGTCTGCAGCCTGGTGGGGAGGGGACCAACCTGGGAGCTGGGAAGGTCGAGGTCTGAGTCTGGTCCCTGACACGATCCAGGTGATCCTGACCAAGTCCCTTCGCACCAGAAATGATGGAGCCGAGTTTGAAATAGGCTCTGATGCTTCTTGACTGCAAACCGGCAAATCCTCGTCCTCTGGAAACTTGGGCAAACTGGGAAAGGTTAGGGTGCTGCGGTGGATGGATCCCTGGGCTTCGGATCGGGAAGACGTCTCCACGAGTTCGAATCCTGCCTCAGACACTGACTGGCTAGCTCTGGGATCCCATCGGCCTCAGTTTCCTCCTCTGTCCAATGAATGTATTGGCCAAGAAAACCCCAAACAGAGTCACGAAGAGCCAGACAGACCGAGTGACAACAAACGTCGCGAGAGCCGTGTTTTCACCTTCTGTCCGTTGTGTGTCGGGGCAGAGGCGGGAGTCTGGAACGCTGTGTTTGCTTGTGATGGTGAACAGTGGCGAGTTCACTTCCGATACGTCCAGATGACCCCCAGCACGTTCCTCTTACGTCTCTCGGGGAGTTTGGAGAAGCGACAGCGAGCGCGGGGGACACGGGGAGCACCGGGAGAAGACCTGCTTTCCCCTGGCCGAGATGAGGACCCCATTGGGGAGATATTTGTAGTGACAGGAGAGATCCTGGCCGGAGGGGCCGGCAGTGGGGAGCCACAGCAAGCTGGAGGAGAGCCTCTTTGTTTCCGGGGATGGACAAGGTCAGAGCCCAGAGGGCAGGGGGCTGCAGAGCGAACGGGTGTAAGGAGGAAGCCCCTGCATGATCATGCGCGGTCCAATCCTGCGGCTCTGGCCTTGGCACAGTCTCCTGGAGCTTTCTTCCTTTCCGGAGCCCCTGCTTCCCCTCTGCATCCCCTCCTCTGTCCCTGGGTCTGTTGGAGCAGCCTCCTGCCTCGTCCCCCTGCCTCCCCTCTGTCCTTCCTTCATGCCTGAGAATCCTCTGGCCAGACCCTTCCAGGGGTCCCATGAAAGGAGGTTAGACCCTTGGACTCCTTCCCTGGCATTCGAGGCCTTCCCCCCTTTGGTTCTGGCCTGTCTTTCCATTCTTGCAGCGCTCCAGGGCTGTTCTCCATCCCTTTCCTGCCTTGGCTTATGGCCACACCTGTATTCCTGCCTCCTCCCTCATCCTTAGGGTCGACTCTTCATCCAGCCAAACTCTGCCTTCTGTCCTGCCCCCCCACGTGCCCCCTGAAGTGTCCCAGCTGAACCCCTCCTTTGCCCTTGGCTGCATCGCACTGTCTGCTCGTGGATCCGTGGCTCGCCCGGCTCCTTCCTTCCCTCCCGAACCCTGACGAGCTCCTAACCCCACCGCGGGGCTGACAGACTCCCCCGAAGTCTGATGGACGCCCTTCATCACAGAGGCGGCTCCTCGCGGCGGGGGGGACGGGGCGCCCCCAGCCGAGCCCCCGAGGAGGGCGTCTGGGCTGCCCGCTCGCCCCGGCATGCTTCCACTCGCGTCCTTCGGGTGATGATTTTTATTTACTAGCCCAAAGGTAGGACGCGGAGGCCAAGCTTCCATCTGGGCGTGCGGTGGGAGGCTGGGGGGGCCGTGGGGGAGGCGGAAGGGGACGCCTCTGGGAACGAAACAGATTTGATTCGGAGAGCTTTTATGGGGAGCAATAAATAATTTTTAAAGTTACAAGAAAGCCCTTGACAGCCTCTTTTCCAACTCAAGTCCAGTGACGCTCCGTCGGGCCCCCCTGCGCACCCTTTGAGAACTAAGCCGGCTGGACCCCCCCAATACTTAATGAAATTCGGCGTGTCACCCTTCTATCTGAGCACGGATGCAATTTTCTGCTCCGCTGGGTTTATCTATGCTTTGTCGTTGGCAGCAAAGCCGATTTCTAATTTTTCCCCGCAAATATCTGCCTTCATCTTAAAGGGACGAGCAGAGAGTAAATGTTCTATTTGGTTTTTAATTAGGCGCCTTCTCCAGTCGGAAATCAGCGCCGGGCACTATTGTTCCTTCATCTTGATTTCCTTCTGTCAATCTGACAACAAACCTGGGCAAGCCCCCCTCTCCGGTCCCAATCCCCTGCCCCCACTGGAGAGCCGCTAACACCGGCATCAAAAATAATTTAGAAAAGGACGACAGGTTAGCATGAAACGTGACACAGAATTTCTCATGCCTGGAGGGACGGCGCTCACTTAAAACAAGTATGCTCGGAAATTAAATCTTTCAATCAAAGTTGAAAACATTTTTTTATTTTGCGGGTGACTCAGGCACGCTTGTCCCCCTCTTCCCCCTCCCGCGGCCCCGGCTCTCTTCTCCCCCTTCCTTGTTTTCTCCTCGCTCTGCCTCTGCGTCCTCCTCTCTCGACGTTTCTCCACGTGGATGTCTACTCAGTGCCCAGCGCCCGCGAGGGCTGGAGTTAGGAAGGGTGCTCAGTGGTTTGAGCGCAGGGACTCCGTCGGGCTTAGTGGAACGACTCCTCTGAGTGACGGCTTTCAATCAACCTTCAGTTGTTCAACAAACCCTTTGGTGGTCTTCTGTTGTCTCAGCATTGACTTCGTCCATCTCTTCCGATATGGATCGACCATTCTTTGGCGATTTACAGTCTTCCAGAGTTGCCTGGGACGTGGAGGAGGGACTAAATGACTTGCCTCAAGTCACAGAAGGACGATGTTGAATTGGAACCAAGTTGTCCAGCTTTGAACCCCAGATTCCTCACCACTGCTCTGTGTTAGAGTCCAACCTCCTACATGAATCAAGCTGTGTGACTTAGGGCAAGTCGCGTCACCCTGTTTGCCTCAGTTTCCTCATCTGTAAAATGAGCTGGAGAAGGAAATGGCAAATGCCAAGAAAATCCCAAATGGAGTCATGAAGAGTCATGAAGAATGGCCAACCCACAAAATGGCACCTGACGTTATTTTGGTGATTACCAGTTGACTCCCTGACTCACTCCAAGGCCTCGCAGGCTTACGATGTCCAAAATGGAGCTCATTATCCACCCCAGCCACAGGCACCCCAAATTCATGTCTCTACCAGAGTACACTGTTTCTGATTAGGGGACCATCAGATCCACTCGAGGTGGGAATCATCCTGGGGCTGAGGCTCGTTGTTCCTAATCCCATGATATCTCTCCCGTCCAAACCCTTCTCTCACTCCCAGGGTCTCTCCTCCAGCCCTCATCCCCCCACATTTGGTCTGTTCCAATGGGCTCGTAGTTGCTGTCTATGCACCTTGCATCTTCTACAGCCCCTTCTCTGCCAAGCTAAGATTGCTGAAGCTGATACCTGCTCCTGTCAGTCTCTTCTAGTCCCAAATCTTTAGGGTTTACTAGTTGTAAAAAATCCTCTGTCTGGCATCCAAAGCCCCCAAGAATATGGCGGCTCTCACCTATCTTCCCAGTCTAATTTCCCGTCGCTCATCTTCCTACCCATTCTGCTCCACAGGAGTGGGGAACAGGAGGCGCATCTCATCTTCTCTTTGACAAACGTCAGCCTCCCTTATGCTGGAACACCGCCTCTGTGAGGAGGCTCAGAGGGATGGATTTTGTGAGAAGTCAAGTCCATAGATCTCGGGGAGTTCACATAGCATGAAAGGGGCAGGCTCATTGCCAAAAAGGGAGTTACGAGCTGGGAACAGATGAAAACAGTTGTGTAGACAAAGGCAGGCAGTCAGATCTGGGACTGAGACCTGGGTTTGAACCCTGACTCTGCCACTTACTTGGCAGAAGTGCATTAACCTTTGTGGACCTCAGTTTCCTCATCTGTGAGAAGCGGCCATTTGATGGGAAGATCTCAAAGGCCCCTCCTTGGCACTCTCGTCTTCTCTTCTCATCCTACTGGAGTCAAGGCAACAAGTCACAAAGAAAGGATGCAGGTTATTCAGTGAGAATCCTCTTTGTCCATTGAGTGCCTCCCAAGACAATGAGGCGATACAAACAGCTTCTGCACATGGTACTTTGTTGAGCATCTTTCATCAGTGGGAGGAACTGGGACTGGCGGATTGAGCAGAATCGAGTGAGTAGAGGCTCTATGGAGCTGGCAGGCAGCCCCCACCTCAGGTGCCTTGACCCAAGGACCCCCCATTTACGTGCCTGTTTCTCTGCATTCGTTGGGGAGGGGGGACACCTTCAGATCTTGCCTAGGGCACAGAATACCTTGACTGCCCCATTCTGAAGGGAGCAAACATGTACCAACACTATCCCACTGTATCTTATGAGATGCAGTCCCACCTCTGTATGGAAGAGGAAGAGTCTGCTCCCTCGTCTTGACCGGAAATTTCAAAATTCAGATCTCTTGTAAGATGCAGTTAATAGAACAAAGGATCTGGACCAATAAGGAGAGGCTCGGGTTCAAATCTGTCTCTTAAACTTATTAAGAATGTGATCCCTCATCAAGTCACAACTCAGTCTCAGTTTCTACATATGTAAAATGGGAATAACGGTGGTACCTTCTCCCTTCTCCCAGGTTTGCTGTGAAGATCAAATGAGTAATGGGTTATAGAGTGCTTTGAAACCCTAAATCCAGAAGCCCAATACATAGCAGCTCTGATTTTAATGACTACAGTATTGTGACATCTACATAAAGTGTCAAAGGAAAGGGTACCCTTTCCTTTTTGGGGATTTTTTTTCTCACAGTGTTAATGGATACTAAAGAGACTGAAAAACTTCTTTCAAGAGCATCCCTTAATGCTTTGATGTTACTTTGGAAAGTCTCCAGTGGAGTGCCCCAAGGATCTGGGCTTCCCTCTTAGTCATTCATTTCCACCCCCCACTCCCAGTGATTTAGATAGAGGCAGAAATTTGGATATGGGCAGGTAGGTGGTGCAGTAGATAGAGTGCTAGACCTGGAGTGAGGAAGAACTGAGTTCAAATCCAGCATCAAACACTTACTAGCTGTGTGACCCTGGGCAAAACACCAAATCCTGTTGGCCTCAGTTTCCTCGTCTGTAAAATAAACTGGAGAAGGATGTGGCAAATCACTCCAGTATCTCTGCCAAAAAAAACCCAAATGGGGTCATGAAGAATCAGACAGGACTAAAAACAACTGAAACAAAAGAGACTTGGATAAAAGCTTACCAGATGTCTAGCAGATGACCCAAACAAACCCAGCGAGGGCGGCAAACCTCCTAGAAGACAGAGGATCTTGATAGGTTAGACTGTTGGGCAGTATTTCAAGGGAGAACATTGAATGGGGATAAAGATGAAGTCTGAGGTGTAGGTTTGAGGAACTATCAAGTCCAAGATGGCGGACAATAATGAAGCAGTGTTTATGTGAAAAAATATCGAGGGACCCCAGCGAACCCACAGTGTGACTCGGTGACCAAGAATGCGGACAAGACTGCAGGCTGTTTTGAGACTAAATTAGTTCTTGGAATAAGAAGGTGATGGAGCCTTGCCAGGCACACGTGGAGTTTGGGGTCATTCTGAGTGTCACGTTTCATATTAATGAGGATGAGAGTGTCTAGAGAAGAACCACCACCAGAATGGTAAAGAGCTTGGAGTTACTGCCACAGGAAGATGAGATAGAGGAGGTGGAGCTGGTTAGCCTGGAGAAGAAAAGGCTGGAAGTGGGGAGTGAAAAGCAGAACGTAAGAACTCTTCTTCAGTATTCAAAGGACTAACAGATGGAAGAGGGATTTCGATTTTGGCTCCAGGGGGCAAGAATAGGAGCCATAAGGAGAAGGTGCAAAGAGGCAAGAGGAGCCCTTTCCAAGAGGGATGGAGAAGACGGGCTCCCCCTTCCCTGGTGGTCTTCACACAAAGACCAGTGTCAGCTCATTGACTGTGTGTGAAGGGAATTTTCATTCAGCTCTATCTGGGACCAGGCTTCTCTGAGGGCTCCTCCAGCTTCCAGAGTCTGTGGTTCTGTCCCTGGCCTCTCAGGACTATTTGCACATCCTTTTCCTTCTCCAATTCTTCAGCACAAGGTGCCTTCCACTTTCCAGTCAAACAGCCATATTTTATTTGCTTTTCTGTGTTCCCACCCTGTTATACATCACACTCCTTCCTGAACCCTATTGGCCTTTTTGCTGTTTCCCACACATGCCATTCCATCTCTGATCTCCTTGACCCATTCCTGGAGTGTGCTCCCTTCTCCACCCTGCTGCAGATGATCTCTGGCTTCTTCATAGCTCAGTTCAGATGCCACCCACTTAATAGCCATGGTGATGATGGCTAACATTTATATAGCACTTACTATATGCAATATAGTGCTGTGCGGGATGCTTTACAATGATTATCTCCATTCATTCTTACAACATCCCTTCCAGGCGGGTGTTCTTTTTATTGCCATTTTACAGATAAGGAAACTGAGACAAACAGCTTAAGTGACTGGCTCAGGGTTACTAGCTGGTAAGGGTGTGAGGCTGGAGTTGAACTCAGGTCTTCCTGAGTCTATTCACCTAACTGCTCGAATATATGACCAATATCCCAACAATTCCCAATTGTTAGAGCCCTTACTCCCCCAAATTACTTTGTTCTTACTCATCTGTGTAGGTGTTGTATCTTCCCAGTAGAATGGAAGTTTCTCCAGGGCAGGCATTATTTTGTCTTTATCTTTATATTGCCATTGCATATAGTAGTCACTTAATGCATGTTTGTTGAATTGAAATACAGCATTATCTCAACGTCAAGACTAAATGGGGTGTTTACATGCATGGCCCTTAAACGCTGAGCCTTTCTAACTTATATTTTCCTATGCCAAGAGTTCCATACTCTCCTATTCTCATTTCTAATCTTCTTGGTATATATTTTTCTTTTGAATTTCAGATGTGACATTCATCCATGAAGGAAATAAAACTTTCTTGGATAACCTCGTCAACTTTGAAAAGCTGGTATGTAAGTCCCCAAAACAAAATCAAAAGTCCTTCTATTGTGTGCTTTCTTCCCTCCCTCCTTCCTTCCTTCCTTTCTCTCTCCTTTCCTTCCTTCCTTCCTTCCTTCCTTCCTTCCTTCCTTCCTTCCTTCCTTCCTTCCTTCCTTCCTTCCTTCCTTCCTTCCTTCCTTCCTTCCTTCCTTCCTTCCTTCCTTCCTTCCTTCCTTCCTTCCTTTCTCTCTCCTTTCCTTTCCTTCCTTCCTTCCTTCCTTCCTTCCTTCCTTCCTTCCTTCCTTTCTCTCCCCTTTCCTTCCTTCCTTCCTTCCTTCCTTCCTTCCTTCCTTCCTTCCTTCCTTCCTTCCTTCCTTCCTTCCTTCCTTCCTTCCTTCCTTCCTTCCTTCCTTCCTTCCTTCCTTCCTTCCTTCCTTCCTTTCTCTCCCCTTTCCTTCCTTCCTTCCTTCCTTCCTTCCTTCCTTCCTTCCTTCCTTCCTTCCTTCCTTCCTTCCTTCCTTCCTTCCTTCCTTCCTTCCTTCCTTCCCTCCCTCTTTCCATCCTTCCCTCTTGAATACAGGCTATGTGATTCAGTGCCTGGTGCCTTCCAGGATCTGGGCCCCCAGCTCTCTGGCCTGGCCAAGAAGTATCATGCAGTTAAAAGCCCATTTAGTAGCAGATCTAGCTATAAGAGCCCACTGACATTAGAGCGGCTTTGGATTTGCAAAAATGGAATTCATGTGGATTAGTTTGGGTATTACTGACTGAGGAATAAAATGGTAAATACTGGGAGGATGAGATGGAAAACACACACTTCCAAGGCTTTAGGAACCTCCTCTTCTCCTCCCCCAAAGCCCCTAACAATAGAACTAATCCTTAGTGCATTTCCATAGCTACACCCAAGGGAGGCTCACGACACCTTCTGGGGAGATATATCACTGTCAGCCCAGCTGTTATGGCAGGTCCTCAGAGAAGGGAGGAAATGAGGGCCTTCCTTACTCATGCAGGGAAACTGGGTAGCTTCTTTGGAAATGGACACTGAGGAGCTTTCCTTCCTTGAAATCATATTTGTTAAGCCCCTACTATGTGCAAGAGAGCAGAGCTTTAACCTAGAATTCTAGCACCCGTGCTTCATCAGCATATCTCCTGTGATGTGATTCAGGATTGGTCTTTCCAGAGTATTAATGTTCATCCTTAGTTTCTAAGAACAAATTGGGAAATAGCGTGAGCTGAACAGTGAATGCCTTCTCTTCTAACCTTGTCTACACATCTTCCCACAATGCATTTGTCACGAAGGCATTCTCTTAATTCCTGGAAGGACTGGCCATCGATGAGGTACTCTAAGTCTCACGTGAAGTGGGGTCCAGACATCCAGACAGCGTACTAGACAGGAGCCAGCAAGTTGGGGTGCACTGGCCACTGGACCCAGAATCAGGAACATGTGGGTTTAAACCCTACCTCTATACACTTCGTAGTGGGAGCCTGGGCAAGTCTGGGCTCAGTAATGGGATTTCTGAGGTCTTTCTCAGGATCAAAGTCTCTGAGCCACAGGACAAATATTGCTTTTTTCCCTTCAGAGACATGTCAAGACTTTGAAAAACTATTTTCTCATTTTCTGGAGAGGAAAAGGGGAAACTTGGTAGGAGAAGCTTTTATGCCATTTGCCCAAATAGGGTAGCATGTGCGTAATAACTCTCATTTCCGAACAGCAGGGATTCTTAATGATTTACTCCCAGGGGGTCTCTGGATAAATTTCAGGGGGTCTGTGAACTTGGATGGGAAAAACGACATCTTTATTTTCAATAACCTCTAACAGAAGCTTAGCATTTCCTTCAATTATTTAAAAATGTGATTCTGACAAGTGGCCCACAGACCGCCCCAGATGACTGAAAGAGTCCCTTCCACAAAAGGCCATGAACCCCTGTGTTTGGGGGGTGCTCCTTAGTCCTTCTTTACAACCCTCTAAGGAATGTAGAATGTTTACTCTTTTTTCTTTGGTCCAAACCTTCTTGGGGATCTCCCAGTACGAGAAGTTCCTCTATGCTCACCTATAATTTAGTCTTAGAGAGTTAAGCACAGTCACATAGGCACTATGTCAGAGGCAGATTTAGAACCTACCTCTCTATTCCATTTATTATACTGCTTCAATCTAATTATTGTTATCTCTATTTTATAAATGAGGAAACTGAGTCTGAGAGAGGGTATGTGACTTACCCATCCATAGTCACACAGATAATATGTCTCAGAGGCAGAGCTTAAACCAACATTTTTGTGACTTTGAGGCTCATCCTTCTATCTACTGCAGTCCTCCTCTATATTTGTCCTCATCTTACAAGTGGGGAAACCAAGGCTTTATGTAGATGCCTGCCTGACTTGCCCATAATAGGTATCACAGCCCAGATTCCAAGTGATGTCCAGCTCTCTCTGCCCTTGGCCACATCCCATCCAATGTTTGCACACACACAGTCTCTGGTTCTCTTCATTTGTTTGTTTTCCTCACAGAGGTTCCCTGAAAATCAGGCCATGAGACAAATCTATTCCCCAGCGGCATAATGTGATAATTAGGCATTACATTAGTAACCCAGCCTTCACCTCGACGAAGGCATAGGTACAATCGACAGGGCTGTCACAAAAGCTAAGCTCCAGAGAGACGGGCAGGGGATGCCATATTTCTGCAGCTCCTTTCTAATGCTGACTAGCAGATGATTTCGTGGGACAGCCAGATTCATATAAGCCAGCACCTGAAGGCAAATGGTGCCCTCATCTCAAGATTGGCCATCTAGGCTTCTCTCTGCTCCAGGATCCCCTCTACTCCATTCATTGTTGGGTCTTCTAACATCCCCTACCTCTAAAGCTCATTCATTTAAAGTGGCCGAGTTATGCCTGAGCTCTTCCCAGTGAGTGAGCGCCCATCCTCGGTGCATGGACTGTACGTGGTGCTCTGGGGCACGCTACGGGGCAGGGAGCAGCACTTCCCTTGGTCATAAATGACCGTTAGCCAACGCAAGTAGACTATTAGGCAGGAGCCCACATATTCTAAATCAAGTGTTAAACGTCATCCTCCAGTAGAAATGCCTGTCTTGGATTTCAGAGGGCTTTGGAGTCTTGATTTGGACGATCCAGGGCTCGCTTCCAAAGGAGCCATCCCAGTGAGTGTGAAAAGAGATCCTCTTGCCTCATTATAATTCTCCACGGGACGACCAGAGACCTTTGGAATCCTTCTCTAGCTTGGCCTTCTCTTCTCTTCCTTTTCCTCATTGCCCTCTTCCTTTCCATCTTTTCTTTTTTCTTCTCTTCTGTCCCCTTTGAAAATGATTGTTCCCTGACCCAGGAAGCAGAGAAAACCCATTATAATGCACACTCTTTATGGAGTCTTGTGTGAGTACTGCTCTTCTAACTCAAATTCCTTGTTCATTTGGAGTAAATCATCCTCCATTTATTATAGTCATTACTGCCATGAGTAAAGGACAATGAGCATGAATTGCAAAATGATGTATGGCCTTAACTTCAGAGAGACCTCCCTTCAGCCAGTATTTTCAGGCAATGGCAGCTCCCAGCAGGCCACAGGGTCTTGACTAACATGCTTCCCAAAAGAAAGACAGAAAAGATCTCCCCAATGGAATGTAGGAGGGCTTACTTTCCAGCTCCGCCTTTTAGCTCCAGCTCGAAGGTAACATATACAGCCATATTTCTGCAGCTCCTTTCTAATGCTGACTAGCAGATGATTTCATGGGACAGCCAGATTCATATAAGCCAGCACCTTGAATGCAAATGGCGCCCTCATCTCAAGATTGGCCATCTAGGCTTCTCTCTGCTCCAGGATCACCTCTACTCCATTCATTGTTGGGTCTTCTAACATCCCCTGCCTCTAAAGCTAGAACTAAACTGAAATTTCTTCTTATTTGATAATGAAGAGAGAACAAAGCTTTCTTTTTTCATTTCCTTCTTATTCCCCAAAATTCAAAGCATCATCTTTCCCCATATCTTCTCCTTCTCCATCCCACTCCTTGAGGAAACCTCAAGATATAAATCTTGGGTTCAGATTTCAGCACCTCAGACAGGGCTGTGCCATAGGGTAAGCCAAGATAGTCATCAGCCTGGCACCATGGCTGAAGAAAAGAGGAAACCTTGTTTGGGAAAAGCAGTCAGTTGAAGGAAGGAATTTGAATAACATACTCACAGATAGGATTCAGGTCCAGCTTCCTTTAGAAGCATAGGGTAAGCAGCAGCTGGGCTCTCCTTCCGTATCATTTTCCATGATTGAGGGAATAAGAAATGAACATTAAAACAATGATTCTCATCTTCTCCCCCTCAACCAGTTCTCCCCCTGAGTAGCTAGCAGCAGACCTCCAAAGAAGATTTCTCCTTTTTGTTTCATCTACCTTTTAAAAGAGGAGACAGCCATCAAGGCAAATCAAGAAATGATTCCCTACTCTGTTTTTTTTTTTTTTGTCAGAGAAGGTATTTTAGGGCACACAGGTCTGGGTAATTAAAGTCATCTGTCATTGCTATGTTATGGCTGCTCATCTATATCTTCTTTCTGCCTAGGTGGTCTGTAGCACACTCTGCTGTTGTTTTTGCTTCTGATTGTTTCCACTGCTCATTCCCCAGATGTTTTCCCTCATGCTTTATTTACCCTCTGTGTTTTCTAGATTTCTACACATGATTATATCTTCTTAATATAAAATGCTTCTTGCCCCTCAGTCATGCATTAAAAAAAAACAACTCTTTCCTTCCATCTTAAAATCAATACTGTGTATTAGTTCCAAGGCAGAAGAGCAGTAAGAGCTAGGCAGTAGGGGTTAAGGGACTTGCCCAGAGTCACATAGCTAGGAATGGTCTCAGATCAGATTTGAACCCAGGACCTCCCATCTCTAGATGGTGACTCGCAATCCACTGAGCCACCTAGCTGCCCCCCAGGTCATGTTTTTTAACAAACTCATTTTCTTTTGAATTTGTGATACTCCCCACCTTCCTATTGCAGTCTTGGGTCTCATTTCCCCAAGTCCCAATTAGGCTTAGAAGGTTCAATTTGCCTCCTTGCATATGGACCCTAGTTTGTCTTGTTTGGAAGCCAACTGATGTCACTAGTATTTTGATGACTGATTCCTATCTTGGAATTTGTCTCCTATGATCTTCTGTGGCTGCTACGTGGAGCATAAACCCAATTCCTTTCATCCTTCCCCTGCCCTTTTAGAAAGGCTTCTGAAATGACACTCTGCTGTATCTACAGCACTGTACACCACGAATTAATGATGAGACCCCCTTCCCAAAGATGAGAAAAATGGAAAAGATTTCGTCAGCAGAGAGTTAGTGTTGGCTGCAGAAGTACTAGGGAG
>NC_077231.1:314176611-314193272 GCF_027887165.1 Monodelphis domestica
ATATTTAGACACACACACACATAGAATAATTATGCAGTTATATAGTAACATATTATTATATTTTCTGTATTTAATTGCATGTCAATATAGTAACAGCATGACATGTATAGATACACATATGTATGTTTGTGTGTGTGTGTGAATGATCACAGAACAGGAATGGGGGTACTCCAAGCCTTGAGTTCAGGAGCCTTCCCTCCCTCTGTATAGCATCACCATTCCTCTTCCTCCCCTCTTTTGGCCCAACTGGGTCACCTTAAACCACCTTCCTCTCTGAGCTGAGGTAGTAGTTCCCCACTTAAGGGAAAGAGAGTCTTTCTGATCTGAGGTCACATCTGCCTGCAAATAGCATAGTAGAGAGAATGTGGGGCTTGGAGACAGGAATATCTGAGGTTAAATCCTGTCTCAGGCTGGCTCTGTGACCCTGGGTAAGTCGTTTCCCCTCAGCTGCCTCAGTTTTCTCAAGTGTAAAATGAGAGAGTTAGATGCCTGAACACCTTCTTGGCTCAAAAATGAGCCTGTAGTCTAAGCTTTTCGCCATCCCCCAAAGAGGTTTCCAAAGATACTGACGTGTCCTTCCTTCCTTTTCCCTCCTCCATCTTCCCGAGATTAGGGGGCGACGTGTCTCCAAAAGAGCACCAGGAGCTCAGATCCTACGTGCACCACCTGCACGTCATCGACAACCAGCAGGTGCTGTTTGAACTTTCCCACCGGATCGAGCCGCGGGCGTGAGCGCATGGCAGCCTGGCGGCGCACCTGGGGATGGCGGCACTTTGCATCGAGGGAATGTCGATGCCAAGCATGTAGCTTTCCTCCTGAAAATGGATTTGCTGAGTTTTATCAGTCACTCCCAAGACGCCTGTGGGAAGTCAGGCAGCCAGAGGAGGAGCCCAGGGCAGCCCTCGAAGAGAAAGATGGCCCCGGGGCTTCCTTGGGGAGCTGCCGCTGGGGAAACAGCCTCCTCCCTCCTGCCTAGCCTCTCTGGTCCCATAAGCTTTTCACTTTCCTTTTGTGTGCCAGTGTTCGAGTCATTGTATGCCATGCTGTGTTGGGACCAAACATTTCAACCAGAAAGCAAAGAAGACGGGCAGGGATGGACATTTCCAGACACCCCGGGATGCCCTTCTCAGAGGCTATCGCCGAGGTGCTCGGGAGAAGCCTGGGTCAGAGTCAGGAAGACCCGGCTTCGGTCCCGTCCCTGACGCGTCCCAGCTGGGCAGAAGCCTTCTCCTGCCAGGGCTCCGGGCGAAGAGCAGACGTCCCAGACCAGATGTGCGTGTGCCCAGAATCCCCACCCCAGAAGGCTATCCCCGAGTCGGGCCCCCCAAAATGGCTTTTTCCAAGACCTTGAAAAAAAAGCCCACCGTTCGTCCCTTTTCTGACTCTGTGGCAGCCTCTCCCGAGCATGGCAGTGAAGCCACAGGAGCGTTCAGGGAAACGGGAAGAGGAGCGGCAGCCCTCCTGCCTCCTCCTGCAGCCTGCGTTTGCAGACAGCCTCTTTTTAGAAATCCGTGATCACGGAAAGATCCACACTTAGAGATGAAATGATTTTCTGCACAGCTGGCTAATTTAATGAAAATTATTTGGACCAATTAGGCAAATTATGCCCAATTGCATTTCCCATAAGGGCAGCATTGTTAATGATTGCCTTAAAAGAGAAAAGAGAAAAGCCGGGAGCTGCAGATCATTTCTGAGGATTTGGTTCTCCCATCTAAATGAAGCCCAGCCCCCATTTGTGATGGAGCAAGGAAGGCCTGGGGGCTTGTCCTGCGGGCCAGGGAGGCCTTTTCTGCAAGAGGCATTGCTGCTTCCTCCCAGAACGGTGCAAGGACCAAGGAGAGCTGAGCTCTTCCCGCCACGGCTGTGCCTGTGATTTTAGTCCGGGGAGGTGAGGCTGAGTGGAAAGGGAAATCCACATGGCCCCGGGTGTCATGTTAGAGGGCCATAGCTCTGCCCGGAATATTGAAAACTCGGGATCTCAGAATGGGAAAAGCCATCACGGACCGCTGACCCGATCTCCCGGTCCAAGCAGGGTCTCGCTCTCATTTATCTTGATTTGATCAAAGCTCCAGGTGGCTCCAACTCACTTTATTTTTAATTTCTACAATTCCTATAGCAGCTTGGAAGAGGGCACCATTTTATATACTGTTGGTTCAGTTTCCCTGAATTGTATCAATCAATCCAAATCAAATGATGGGTGGATATAGTGCTGGGTTAGTATCAGGAGGAACCGGGTTCAAATTCTGCCATTTCACAACCCCAAGCGAGTCATTTAGCCTCTATGTGCCTCACCTAATTTCCTGGGCCTTATCTACAGAGACAGATTGTAAATCGCGTCCTTGGAGGGCATTGCCGCCCTGGGAGCTTCCCATGCTGAGATCACAGCTCCTTTGGCTATTTGTGTCTCAGTCCTACGAAGCTTTCAGACTCTTCCTTCTCACAATCTGTGCACCCTTATGCAGCACTTTGCTTTAGATTCATCAAAATCCTGTTCATCTTCCTCGCCAGAACCATCCGCCATATTTCTAGACAAGCTAATGATAACGCTGTTTCCTGGAGCTCAGCAAATAAATACTGTGTGTGTACATACACACATGTGTGGGTGTATACATAGACCCACCCATGTATATGCCCATGTGTGTACATGTATGTATAGACACATGCAGTAAGTTCTATAGCATGGGTTGTATGTAATATATGAGAGAGATCCATTCAAGGAAATATGTGGGGAAAGTATTGCTGGGTCTGGAAGAGAATGGATTCGTGCTGGCAGAGAAAGCTTCATCGTTGTCTGAAATCATTCAGAGTCAGAGATGGGAGACGGGGTGGCCCATTCTCTAAGGCGTCGAGGTGTGCTCCCAGGCCTGGCGCTGTGTGGGGGATACCCCGGAGACCAGCATATGGTGCCATTTTATAGCACACGGTCGAGAAGAACGGACTCTTGTTGGTGCCAGCCAACGCCGCCTCCATTTTCCTCTAGGAAACGGGACTTACCGTAGGCAACATCTGGGACGCTTTGGATTTCTGTGGCAGGAAGTCAGCAAGGGCAGAGAGCATTTTAACTGGCCTTTGGAAGCCAGGCGAAGCCCATATTTTTTTTTAACATTTTGGCAATTTAAAGTAGAAATAGGCTAAATCTGCTTCAGCCATCATGATTGTTGACCACACAATTTTCATGGAAAACTAAGCCACTGAGATGTGGCATCGTGGCCAACTCCAAGCGTGCTGAGATCTTCTGGAAATACCTTTTTTGAGCACCGACACCTGCACCTCCGCGGAGTGGAGCGGGACAAGGCATCATGGTCAGTGGGAAGAGGTGACTGGCTGGAGGACCGGCCGTGCCCTTCACTTTGTCATGGCCCTCCTCTCTCAAGACCCGGGACTATGAGGACGGAGCACAGACGTCAGAAGTTGTTTCTCCCTTCTGCCCTCCAGATTTCAGCATCTCCCAAGACTTCCCGATATTTACTTCAAACCTAAAGGGACTAAAAAGGTCCGTAGAACCTTTTGGATAATGGAGACATGCCAAGAACTATAATAAGTCCAATGCAACATCCCAGAACATTCTAAAACTTCGAGCCATCCAACAATCCCCGAATTCTCCATTCTGAGTGAGTCGCACTCTCCGTTGGGTCTCAGCCCTCTCGCCTCTAAAATGAAGGTGTCCGGCTTGTTGGCCTCTGAGGTCCTTCCACTGGTGAGGTTCTCGCGTTTCAGGGAAGAAGGTTGCTCCTGAGCCCTAGTGAGCTCCCATTAAGGCTTCAAGTAATACAGAAGGGATTCCTCACCTGGGTGGGAATTATGACCAAGATCTGAGGCTCTAGAGTCTTCTGCAATTCCACAAAATAATTCCTACTTCGCAGGGGATCTCTACCAGCTAGAACGTGCGCCTTCCCCATGGACCTTGCCCCTTTGGGTAGAACTGCTACCACTCTTGTGTCCCTGGATTCCCTGGCATTCCGGTGAATCAGGCCTGCGCCGGGTGTGAGTCCAGCACAGGGCACCAAGCACGGACCTCCGTGAGGAAGCAACAACGTCCAAGCGCTTCCTTCTCTTCATAGGTAGCCCAAAGATGCGACAATATTTTGAGTTACTCTTTGCTGGGCTGTGGTCGCCAAACACTTCTAGGGATGACTTCTGGGAACATTGTATTCTCAAGGCTAAATATCATGCCATGGTTCTGGGTAATCTTACGCGGGACAGCATAAGCAGGAAGAGCCACATTCAGCTGCAGACGGAGACTATGACCTACCTTGCACTGATGCTTGGTTCAAAAGTGCATGGTGCGTGGAAGGAGAGCTGTGCAGGCTCAGAGTGTCTGCCCGCGTTACCAGATGTGAGAACACGTCCATCCATTGGCTACCATTGGACTTGTCGCCAAATGCTGTCAGTTGCCAGCCTTGATCTTTTGAAATCACACAACAGATCAAATGTGTGTGAGAAAGAGAGACAGACAGACACGCACACACACACACAGACAGACAGAGACATAGAGACAGAGAGAGAGACAGACACACAGACAGACAGACAGAGACAGACAGACACGCACACACACACAGACAGAGACAAAGAGACAGAGAGACAGACACACAGAGAGACAGACAGACAGACAGAGACAGACAGACACGCACACACAGACAGACAGACACGCACACACACACATAGACAGAGAGACAGAGACAAAGAGACAGAGAGAGAGACAGACACACAGACAGACAGACACAGACAGACAGACAGACAGAGACAGACAGACACGCACACACACAGACAGAGAGACAGAGACAAAGAGACAGAGAGAGACAGATTCACAGACAGACAGACAGAGACACACAGACAGACACACACACACACACAGACAGAGAGAGACAGACACACAGACAGACAGACAGACAGACCGACAGAGACAGACACACACACACACACAGGGGGGAGGAAATTGGCTAAAGTGTTCAAAGAGAATTGGGCAAAACCCCCAGGGTCCTGTGCCATTGTCTGGGAAGGCTTTCTATACCAACTTTAGATGCTTCTACAACATGTCCTTAGAATTTCAGCTCACATTTAGCCGGTGAGCATAGTGTGCTTAAAACCAGTGGCCAAAAAAAAAAGTTTAAAAAATTGCCAAAAAGCAAGAAAAAAATGTACTACTGTTTAAAACCAAGCTGTATATACTTAACCTTTTTTTTTAGCAGAGAATAATATTTATTTGCATAGTCTATTTATTGCATTCGGATTACACTGTTGATGTACCAAGAAGAAATCCACGACCCCAAGGCAAGAACTCTTACCTCAGGGGTACCTTTAATTGGGACCGCCATTAACGTTGTCAACTCGCATTAAGGCTAGCAAGATAGAAACTCCCCAATCAGGGATGTCTACCGCACTTCTCAGGGACTACGGTCAGTAGTTATCCACTCTCCGAAGCACTGGTAGGTATGAAACTGTTGGTTGATTTACCAGAATCCCCCGTGACAGTGTTTTCCTTCCTCTCCCCGCCTGTGGGCTCTGTACATAGAGTAGTGTTGCATATTTATGAACGCTAGTGAGCAATAATTTATATGTAAAAATGGCCAAGCAATATAAGGTGAAACCTTGTACAAGTGACAGTGACCTTAGATGGTATTTTCAAGTGTTTTTTAAACTGCTTTCCAAAATATATGACTATTAAAGACTCTTGAATTGGTTTCCTTCTTGCTTCTTCCTATCCGCCGTGGCTACGTATCGAAGACTCCTTTGCCGGAACCTTGTGCTGTCCTGGGAGGGGGAAGAGCACACTGATGGAAGCAGACGCCTTCCATGTGGTTGGAGGTTCCTCCCCCGGAAAGGTCCAGTTCTGGCTAGGCACCGCTTCGTTCTCAGCAGATCATGGGCGGGTGGTCCCATCTTCCTCCCACTTAGATATCCTTTTTTCTTTCTCACTTCTGGATTTACATTCCCACCCCAGGAGCCTCCACAAGAGAGGACAAATCAGCAAGACCAACCCAACCCAAAATTCCACCCCAAGGGGCCCCCCAGCCCTCCACTGAGGTCTGGGACTCTGGAACCAAGATGGGTTTTTACACTCTCAGCCCTGTTGGTGCTTTATGGTGCTGTAGTCACTCTGCAGACTTTTCTCCTGGTCCTGCTTCCTTCCTTCTGTATCTTTCCATGCGTTTAAAGTCTTCCCTTGTGGCTGAATTTGCCGTACCCATCTTTTCTTATGGTATGTAGTGTTCCATTAGATTTCTGTACCACATTTTCTTTCGCCATCCTCAATGAATGGTTCTCTACGTTGTTTCATTGCTTTTGGCTCTCCCCAGGTGGATGGGGATGCCTTGAAATTTGAGGTTCCCCTTCCCAAAGGTCTCCAGTTGGGACCGAGATGACCATTTGTTGGGTATGTTGTGGTTGGAATCCTTGCGTGTGTGGGTAAGACTAGATAACCATGGAGGTCCTTCCAATTGGAAAATTCTGTTTCTGGGATTCTGAGAATTCCATGATCAGATTTTCAGCTTCCAAGAAAAGTTTTCAGTCCATTCGAGTCTTCCTGAGGCTCCAAGTTAGAGCTAAATTGTTGATTTGTGGAGGGAAAGGCATTGTCCATGCCAGGAATCCTCCTGATAAAATTATAAGTTCAGCCCCCCCCCCCCAAAAAATTCTACTCAGGCTTTGAAATTGCCTCTTGTTTATTGAAAGAGCTCATCCTCCAGGCCATGGGAACTGCTCATGTAGAAAGAGCACCCTGGAACCTGTTTCCAATCAAAGAAGGAACAACAAAATAGCTCGTCCTATCCTTTTGTCCTGGAAAACATCATGTCAGAGGCAGAGCTCGGGGAGGGAATGGGAATCTTTTCCAGCACACCCCCGCCTCTGGGGGAACAAAGTGAAATCATAACTGCAGCCATCCTCAAAATGAGGTGAAATCTGGGGGCTTATCTCTGATGCACTCCGTGTGCCAGAGAAAAGCACCCTCATTATTAAAGAACAAGATACAGTTGACAGAGCGACCGTTCTCCATCGAAAATCGGACAGTCCCCCATCACTGTCTCTGCTGCCCTGCATGTATTGACTTTGGAAAGGCAAGACTCTTACGGTATACCTCGACATGCCGCCTGGCACGGTCCTCTGCACTCAAATATTTGCCAAATGAATGAGCGAGAACATTTATTAAGGATAAATGTCAAATCTTACGCTCGGGTTCAAAAAATCAACTTCATAAAACAGGAGAAGTGTGAGCAGGTGCTAGCTGGTCTGGGGGCGGTTCAGTGGACTACGAGCTAAATATGAATCAGCCGCATGACAGAACAGCCAGGGGTGGGGCATGAGATGCCTCCTTAGGTGCCATTACAAGAGCCACGAGATCCGTTTGTCCAGTCAAGTTCCACAGGTACCATTTTAGGTGGGCCATTGATAAAGCCAAGTGCCCAGGGGAAAGCAACCAAGATGGTGCCTTGAGATCCTGCTACAGAAGGATCGGATGAAAGAAGGGGAGGAAGAGCAGGCTGGCTTCAAGCATTGGGATTGGGTAGAGTGGGATGGACCAAAGGAGACGTCCAAAGTGCTCCAGGAAGAATTGGAGGAATGCTGTTATGGGACATGGTCTCCTCGACCCCAGAGGGAAGAGTTAGGAGTGATGGGTAGAAACCAAAGCGGCGGAGCTCGGCTCCATGGATGGATAATGTGCCAGCTCCAGCTGGCCTGGCTGGGACGAGATGGCCTGCAGGGAGGAAGCTTCTCCTCTCTGGAAGTCACCCAACAAGGGCTGGAAGGTCCTCAGCGGGCCTGTCTTAGAGGGGGTCCTTGCCCACATAAGGGGTAAAGGAAATGCTGCCCGGGTCAGCCCCGGCACTCTGAGATGGGGAATTCTGTGAATGAACAGGCTGATGCCGCAGGCTGCTCAGGCCAGCTAGCTAAAGCTCCTGTCTCCGCTGAGTCTGTCAGCACCACAATAGTACTGGCCGCACCCACTAATGCAGGGATTTAGGTATGGAGTCACCCATTTCCCAATCAGCCCTGACAAGAGGGCAGACAAAAGACTTAGCGACCTCCTTTCCTGTTGGGATTTGGGAGGACCATAAATCCGTTGGATTAGAAATGCTGGGCAGTTTTATAAAGGGAACATGAGCATGTCAGGAATCTTTTTCCCCATCCAAGAACACAAATCTCTTAGGGATCATGGGATTTGGAACACAGTGCCTTGCACAGAGGAAAGTTTTAATAAATCCTCATGGTTGGAAGGGACTTCAGAAATCATCTAGTTCAGACCCTTTGTTTTACAGATGAGGAAACTGAGGCCACAGAGGGGAAGGGACTTGATCAAGGTCACTTAGACACTCAAAAGTCAGAGCTGGGATTCCTGCTCACATCCTCTGACCCCCCCCCCCAGTCTAGGGTCACTCTTTTCATTTGATATCATTGCTTCTTCCTACCTACATGATGCTTTAAAAATCTTTAAGCCAGATAAGTATGGACATCCAAAAAATAGCTAGAAATAAAGAAGTAGGAATATATTTAAATAAAAAATAAATAGGGGGCAGCTAGATGGTTCAGTAGACTGAGAGCCAGGTATATAGGTCGGAAGTCCTGGGTTCACATGTGACTTCAGACACTTCCTAGCTATATGTCCCAAGACACTTCCTAGCTATATGTCCCAAGGTACGTCCCTGTCCCTTAACCCCCATTGCCTAGCCCTTATCTCTCTTCTGCCTTGGAACCAATACTCAATATCGATTCTAGGATGGAAGGTTAATGTTGTCGGGGTTTTTTTAATAAGCAGGAATGGATGAAGTAGGAGAGGGGACAGAAAGATTCCAAGGTTACTATATTATGGAGCAAAGGAAAAGAATATTGGCTTTGGAGCCAAAGAACCTGGGTTCAGATCCTGTATGTCTTACTTACCAGTGTGGTCTTGAGTGAGTTTTCTAAATGATGGAATTAATTTTGTTCATCTATAAAATGAAGGGGACTATTGTCCTCCAAAATTCTGTCCAGTTCTAAACCTCTAATCCTAAGTCCTTTTCCCTCTTTGCACCTCAGTTTCCCCATCTGTAAAATGAGAGCACTGATCTCTAAAGGGCCCTTCCAACTCTGACATCATGTTAGTAGCCCCTTCTCTCTCTCTCTCTCTCTCTCTCTCTCTCTCTCTCTCTCTCTCTCTCTCTCTCTCTCTCTCTCTCTCTCTCTCTCTCCTCTCTCTTCCTCTCTCTCTCTCCCCACCTTAAACTCCAATCTAGCTGGGGACTGACCGTTACTGCTTTCCATCTACCAATATAGAGGTAGACACCAAAATCAGAGAGTATTTCCCCCAAACGGCATGACCTTCCTCCATCAACTATCACATCATACCTCATTTTAATGAACTCATCAGAGAGCACCCACCATCTTTGAGTTCTCCTATTGTAAACACAGACCCTCCACTTATACTGGCACCCAGATAAGAATTCAAGGAGGGACTCTGAGCCTCTGGCTTTCTATTACTATGACAAACCCCTCTCCATTGGGCTCTCCCAACGCTGACTGCCCTCTTCTTATTTCCTGGATATCCACCAACCAGTTGATGTTGACGAGCTCCCAAGGAATATTGACGGAGAGATTGGAGCCAGGACAAAGGCACGCAAACATCCCACCCCGGACCAAGGTCCTTGAGGAGAAGACGCTCGAGGGGAAAGCAGTTGGGACAAAGTGTTCCTGCAAAGCCAGAGTGAGGGTGGACTTCTCGACCCTTTGTGGCCCCCCTTCACCAGTCTGTGTGTGGTGTCACCCATCGAGGAGCTGCTCCTCTGCTCGTGAAGCCCCAGACCCCAAAGCTCTTTGGTGTGGGACTCTCTCCTCACTGATGGAGATCAGTGCCGTACGCTGCTGTAGGAAGACAGCAGGCAAGGAGAGAAGCTCACTCTCTCTTCTTCAAGCTTGAGAATCGATGAATTCTCTCTTGCTACTGACTTAGATAAATGAGTTTCTTTGCTATTTGCTGTATGTGTGTCCATCATGGAATTGGTATTTGGGTCAAGACTTGAATCTAAAGCTTGGACCTAAAGTCCTCTTTCCCCTATTAAATGAAATAGCAGGAGGCAGCCAGGTGGCTCAGTGGCTGGAGAATCAGACCTAGAGATCGGAGACCCTGGGTTCAAATCTAGCCTCCCTCAGACAGTCCCTAGCCGTGTGACCCTGGGCAAGTCCCTTAACCCCCATTGCCTAGCCATTACCTGCCTTCCAGCCACACGACACTCCCGTGCTAGACGTAGGAGACGAGCCTCACCACACAAAGTAGAGCCTTCTCCTCAGCAGACCCAGCTCTGGTGGCTCGGGGACCTCCGGGTGGCTCCTCTGACATCTGGAAATGTATAAGGTCACTGCGCAGTCCCTCCCACTTCGTGCATTCACTCACCTATGATTGGAGGAGATTAAACACGAGAAGCAGGCACCAGGAGTTCAGGGACACACGGCAGCCAGGTGAAGAGTTCAGGCAGCAGAAACCACACTCACCACGCTAATTTATCCTCCCTAGAGGAATGAGAAAAGTGCCTGCACGTGCATGTACACACACACACACACACACACACCCCAGAGGGTCCCAATATTGGTCCTTTTCTAGGTGAACTCTAAACTAGACTCTGCCATCAGTCCTTCCGACTCCTCGTCCCTACATGGCAGTGGCGGCTCCATCACTCGTAGCCTGAAGCCAAAGTTCCCCGTTAGACCCAGACCAGCAGGACCTATTGTACCTGCTCTGAGGATCAAGCCCTCATTGCACAGATTTGCTTCTTCCCCTCCTATTTGTCTGTAAACTGCCCTACAGAGTGAGCTGAAGCTCATTTATCTTTGTATCTCCATCCTCTAACATGGCCTCGAGTATTCAGCAGGTATTTAATAAATGTCCCCTGACCTGATTCAAGAAAAGCCATATGAAGTTCTGGCAAGTCGGATCAGTCTAGAACAAAGGAAGGTCTTTTCCCTGGGCCTTAGCAAGTCCCTTTTCGGACAAGCATCCTTGGCTATTCTGTCTCCAGTCAAAGTCCTCAGCTGCCCACAATCTGGATTGCTAAGTTTGATTTTTCACTTTCTGGTAATGCTTTAAAGTTTGGGGACTCCATCAAAGTGGGAAGCAAATGCAATATGAACCCCATTTCACCCATGGGCAAACTGAGGCTCTGGGAAGGAGAGACATCCAAGGTCACAAAGCTGGCAAAGTCAGAGCTGAGATTTAGGTCCAGGTCTTATGCCCCATCAAGCTCTCTCGTCCCTGCATCACCACAACATGGAACCAGGAGGGTAGGGAGGAAGATGATGGACGCTACCCCATGGTGGAAGAAGCCCAAATTCAGTAACATTGGCAGGAAGCCAATGGGCAGGACATAAAGGGTAGAGACAGAGCAAGGCAGCCAGGAGAGCAACAGCCCATGATGCCAGCTGCTAACTTCCTCTCTGAACTAGTTATTGCTAACGAGGTGCCCAGGACACTCATTCGCTATGTCAGTGCCAGTGCTTCGGCCATATCTTTGCCAGTCTATTGGTGGCACTGGCTTTTAAAATTCAGTTGTGGAAACTAACTTTAGTCCTTGTTAATCTGATCTTCTCAGAATCGGCTCCCCCCATCAAACAGTTTTGAATGTTGAGTTTGTCATAAAACATGTTCCTCCGGCAGGGTTTTTGTTATCTCCAAAGCTGGCGTCCATGCTTTCGTCCAAGGCACTGATAAAGTATTTAATAGCACAGGACGGAACCGTCGTTCCCCCAGAGAGAGATCTTTCTCCCAGCAGACTTCAGCCTAGTCATGATTTTTGTGTTGAGTCTTTCAGCTGAGCCCAGATTTACATCACTGGGCGACCACTGAGCCCCAACGTCCCTGTCTTGTCCACAAAGACCAAATGAGTCTGTTCCATTTGGGTGGAAGCTAAGTTTATTCAGCCTACGCTATTCTCCCAATGTCCAGCGACCCTGTCAAAGGAGGAAACGAGGATGCTCTGGATGAAGCCATGTCTGGCTCTTGGTGACTGCTGCTTCCTTTTCTAAGGGCTGACAAACCATCCCTTTAATATTATGCATTCTTACATTTGACCAGGAATCAAAGCCAAGCTTGCTGGTCTGCCCTTTGCAGTGGCATCTGCCCTCTTCCCTACGTCCACTCTGAATCCTACTCTTCTGCATCCGCCACCTGGCTGCCACCTTCCTAAAGCTCAGGTCTGCTCCACCATTCTCCCTGACCCTCCAACAAGAGGCGGGCTCTCTGGCTGACATTCAGGGCCCTCCCCACTCTTGACTCCAGCCAAATCTCGCCGTCCTTTTTGTCGCCACAGGTCCCTTTGCTTACATGACATTCCAGTGAGGTTGAGTCATTGGTTAGTCCCCAAATTCAAAGACTCCTGTGAGTGGGTGTGCAGCCCAGTCGTCCTCTGTTCCTGGAATTGTACCGGGACTCAGGGGCCACCTCCTCCTCCATGCAGCCTGCCCTTCTCCCTCCCGCAGCACTCTCCTGAGAGCTGGTGTGGGTGGCAGCATCAGCCTCATCATCACTAGTTTAGAGAAAGCTTTCAGGTGTGCAGAGAACCTGACAACACCCCCCAGGCGTCAGTACTATCATTAACCTCCATTACCTGAAGCAGAGAGAAATAAAGTGAACTTTCCTGGGTCACTCAGCTGGTAAATGAGTGAGGGCAGATTTGAAGCCAGAACTTCCTGACTCCAAGTTGGGGACTACCCACACCTAGTAGAATATAAATTCCCACCAGAGCAAGGGATTATTTCATATGCTTAGAACCTAATAGGTATGTAAGTGATGTTTGCTGGTCACAAGTTAATAGTGAAGAAAGACAAGGTAAGAGAAAGGAAGGAGGGAGAGAAAGAAAAAAGCAATGAAGGAGGGAAGGAGAGAGGAAGGAAGGAAGGAAGGAAGGAAGGAAGGAAGGAAGGAAGGAAGGAAGGAAGGAAGGAAGGAAGGAAGGAAGGAAGGAAGGAGGAAAGGAGGAAAGGAGGGAAAGAGGGAGGGAAGGAAGGAGGGAAAGAAGGAAGGAAGAAAAGAGGGAGGAAAGGAAGGAAGGAAGGAAGGAAGGAAGGAAGGAAGGAAGGAAGGAAGGAAGGAAGGAAGGAAGGAAGGAATGCAGGCTTCCCATCCATAAAATCCTATCTCACTTCTTATTTCTTGTGTGGCCTTGGGACAGTCATTTCCCTCTCTGGCTTTTTTCCCTGTCTCTAACATGAGCATTTTGCTCTAGTTGTTCTCTGAGGCCCCTCCATGATCTCAGTAAGCTTTGTACACTATCTCATCCAACCCACCCTGCACTGATGAAGCTTGACAGAGGCGGGTTGCCCAGGTCCAATTTAAAGGACTTGAGAGGTCAGACTGAGAAACGGGGGTTCCTGGAAGTTCATGATGGGTGCAAAGTCGCAAAATTGAGGACCAGAAGGGACTTTAGGGGTCCCCGTCAGCTGGGCTTCTTGCTAGGTTCCTCAGGAAACTTCTTCATTTCATGCACGTGAAAACATCCTTCTGAGAAGCCAATGGACTGTCAAACTGCCCGGGGGTCCATGACACAAGAAGAGTGAAGAACCCCTGAGCTAGTCCAAGCTCCCGTTTCACAGGTGGCGAGACTGAGACTGGGAGACATACTCAGGATGGGCACAATTTGTGACAGCTTCTTGCAGATGAGCATGGAGCCCAGACAAGCCCTGTCCCACGATTTGAACCCAAGTCCCGTGGCTCCAGGTCTTAACTCCAAGATTGATGTCCATATTCTGTTTTTCCCTGCCGTGTTCTATATCTTCAGGGGAGCCGGGATGGGTTTGTGTTTGGAGCTGTGAAAAGTGGGGCGGCAGCGCCATCTGGTGGACTCGCGGCAGATTGCAGAGCTCTGAGCGGAGGGACCTAGTTTGGGCATCAGTGACCAGAGAAGGCGCTTCAGACGCCTTCATGGTCACAAGCCGGGAGGGGGGAGAGGAGACTGCTGGCCCTTCCAGGGGTTCTAAGTCCATCTTTGCCGTTGACTAGCTTTGGGCAAGTCAATGCACCTCCCAGGCTCCCCTTTTCCATGGAATCCTGTCTGTGCCAAGTCCTCTCCCCTCTCCGGAATGCCAGGAGCCATCGCAGAGGCTACAGCTGCAGTGCCCGAAGTCTGAGCAGGAACCGCTCTCGCCCCAACGTGCCCGTCCTGCCAGCTGTCAACACCAGAAGCGGACAGGATTTCACCAGTGCAAATGAGCCCGAAGCGGAGGCCTGACGGGCTGCTGTCCCCCAAGCCCCTGGAGCCCCCTGGGACTGGCAGCTGCCCAAGGAGGACCTCTGGAGGGCATGTCTGCGCCCCCTGAGCACCCGGGGCACAGAGCAAAGACCCACGAAAGCCCTTTGTATTCATTCGTGTCAGTGATAGTTTGGGTGGAATGCTCCAGGCACACAATGAACAAATAAATGAAAACCATTTTATTTTCTCACTCTGTCCACCTGTCTGTCTCTTTTTCACCGTCTCTGTCTGTCTTTCTGTCTCTGTCTCTCTCTTTGTCTCTCTCTGTCTCTCTTTCTCACTCTGTCTCTGTCTCTCTCTGTGTCTCTCTGTCTCTCTCTCTGTGTCTATCTGTCTCTCTCTGTCTCTTTCTCCCTGTCTCTCTCTGTCTCTCTCTCCCCGTGTGTGTCTCTCTGTCTGTCTCTCTCTCTCCTTGTCTCTCTCTCTTTTTCACTCTCTCTGTCTCTCTCTCTCTGTGTCTCTCTCCCTGTGTGAGTCTCTCACTCTGTCTCTGTCTCTCTGTGTGTGTCTCTGTCTCTCTTTGTCTCTGTCTCTCTGTGTGTGTCTCTGTCTCTCTTTGTCTCTGTCTCTCTGTGTCTCTCACTCTCTCACTGTCTCTCTTTTTCACTCTGTCTCTGTCTCTCTCTTTGTCTCTCTCTGTCTCTCTTTTTCACTCTGTCTCTTTGTCTCTCTCTCTGTCTCTCTTTTTCACTCTGTCTCTGTCTCTCTCTGTGTCTCTCTGTCTTTCTCTGTGTGTCTATCTGTCTCTCTCTGTCTCTTTCTCCCTGTCTCTCTCTGTCTCTCTCTCCCCATGTGTGTCTCTCTGTCTGTCTCTCTCCTTGTCTCTCTCTCTTTTTCACTCTCTCTGTCTCTCTGTCTCTCTCTCT
Source organism: Monodelphis domestica (assembly GCF_027887165.1). Classification (NCBI taxonomy): domain Eukaryota; kingdom Metazoa; phylum Chordata; class Mammalia; order Didelphimorphia; family Didelphidae; genus Monodelphis; species Monodelphis domestica. The sequence continues at coordinate 314,191,688 of NC_077231.1, forward strand.
GTCTCTCTCTTTTTCACTCTTTGTCTCTCTCTCTCTTTTTGTCTCGCTCTCTGTCTCTTTTTTTCACTCTGTCTCTGTCTCTTTGTCTCTGTGTCTCTCTTTTTCATTCTGTCTCTGTCTCTCTCCCTGTGTGTCTCTCTCTCACTGTCTCTCTCTTTTTCACTCTTTGTCTCTCTCTTTCTGTCTCTCTCTCCCTCTCTCTCTGTCTCTTTCTGTCTCTGTGTGTGTGTGTGTGTGTCTTTCACTCTCTCTCTCTCTCTCTGTCTCTCTTTTTCACTCTCAGTCTGCCCCTCTCTCCCTCACCCCAGGTTACAAGCTTCATTCTCTATTTCAGCTCTGACTAGTGAATCAAACCCTAAGAGCACTGCTGACCTAACCAGGCCTTAATGAGTGTCTGGTTCAATACCCCCCTCTGAGACCTCCCCCCAAACCCTCTTATGATCATCATATTCGGAGAAGATGGAGAAGACGCGCGGATGCAGAAAGAGAAAAACCCGGATGCTTTTAGGGGGGGGGGGGGGGGGGGAGGGGGGGGGGGAGGTCTTGAAGCCTTCCATAAATCAGCCTTTCTTCCAGCCTCCTGTGGCTCTGGGGAGCCCCACTCACTGAACTGTACTTGAGACAACAGACTCCTTGACTTGGGTTGACAAAAGCGCAGCCTCCCCACTCCTGCAGCACATCACCTCCACCCGCTCCTCCAACTCTGTTGACAAGATTAATGGACCCTTCCCTCCCCAGACCTTGTTAGGGCCAGGTGCTCCTTTCTCTGGCTCTTACTATTGAAGCCGAGTTCCTGGACTTCATTAGCCATTAATGAGCACCTAGTGGATGTTGGCTTTTGCCCACTTTGTACCCCGCTCCAATCTGCCAGACAGCTGAAGGGTCTGCAAAGCCTTAATATGACAAGGCCCTGTTTGCATGTTTCTCCTCTTCAGTTCCTGCCCTCCTCTAGGGAATCTTTGTTTGACAGTAGAATAGGAAGAAAAGAGGATCACATCAGAGCCTCCTGAGCCCTGCTCCCCCCCAATCCCTTTGGATGGGAAGGCCTGAGTTCAAAGTGGTATTGATTTTTTAATAGACTTACCATCCCCCTGTTTTCAGGAACATTTATGGCAGAAATGGCCCAAACATGTATTTTAAGGCATTCTCCTCATTCTTTTTGGCTCAAAGACCCACATTGAAAGAAAACAAAAACCTCAGAAAAAAGCCACTTCACCCTTTCTGGACACCCCCCCACTGCATTCATGCAGGACCTCATTCCTATTTCATCCCTACTAGAAAACCAGACTGTCCCTGGAACCACCCTGGACTTTGACAGGTCAGCTTTTGCCTTACCTTGCCCAGATCCAGGCCCTCTCAGAGCCATGCCACAGCTCGTGTCCCACATCCAATTTCTCTCCCCTTTACTAGAATGTGAATTCCTTGAAGGCAGGAACTCCCATGTATTTGTGTTTCCAGAACCCTGAACAGTTCTTAGTATATAGTCCCTAAGCTGCCTTCTTTTCCTTTTCCCCCCTTTCGTCCTCTTTCTTTTTTGTTTTCTTTCTTTTTTCCTCTCTTCCTTTCTCCTTCCCCTTCTTCCTTC